>NW_028291251.1:0-136193 GCF_041222555.1 Hakea prostrata
TCTAGTTAGAAATCCGACTAAGGAAGGCAAGAAAGTAATGAACAATAATAATACAAATAGTGATAATTCTATTCAGCGTACCTTTCTCTTGTGCTCCTTTACCTTTTTATAGATTTCCCACGTACGAGTTCGAGTGAGACTCAAACCCTAGTTTGGTTGTGATCTGACTCTTAGTCATTGTGCCCTACTCGAACACAAGTAGTAGAGTCCTGGTTGAATACTGTTTCTTTGGCTTGAATCTTATTCAGATTTACCTTTGTATTCAACTTTATATTTATCCAACCGACCTTAACTTGGTCGGTCTAACTTGATCCGATCTGGTCGGACTAAGTTTGGACCGAACTGGTCCAATTGTTCTGACCGAACTGGGTTTAAACCGAACTGATTCTGGTCTATTTATTCTTTCCTCATCAGGATGCATCACCAAATATAAGCTTAACTAGTAAATAAGAGAATGTCCTATCTTTACGAAAAACATTCTACAATATGGCAAAGGTTGGGTTGGGCCTATTGGGGCAACCAAGGTCAAATACTTGCAACCCAATGCAACCCGTCCATAGTAGAGTATGGTTTTGATTCATAAACAATATAGGAATGGTGTAAAAATGATTTTAGACAGGCCTAATCAGGGGAAAAGTATGTGGCCAAGGTAATGCCACCGATTATCCTTTCCGGAAAGAAAACAAAATGTTGTGAAACACATGAAATCCATCCTTTGAACTTTGAACTCCTATATATAAATCAACAATGTTTCAATCGTCAACATAGAGTAGGACTGAATAAGAGCTGAGATTTCTTGAAATAGTGAGCCAATCAATGGATTTCATAGGAAAAGAGAGTGCAGACGAGTTGCTCCGCACTCAAGCTCATATATGGAATCATTTATTTGGTTTCATAAACTCTATGTCACTTAGTTGTGCAATTAGGTTAGGTATACCAGACATTATTCACAACCATCACCAACCCATCACCCTCTCTGAACTAGTCACGAAGCTTGGCATCCCAAAGACCAGGACTGCTTGTCTATTTCGCCTCATGCGCTTACTGGTGCATTCTGGCTTCTTTGCAATTCAAGAAGATGAAGGATATGTTCTTACATCTTATTCTAAGCTCCTCCTTAAAGATAACCCCCAAAGTATTTTACCTTTCTTGCAAGCAATGCTTCACCCAATCATGTTGACACCTTGGGATTTCCTTGGTGTATGGTTCCAGGGTGATGGTTTGAATCCATTTCAGATTGCACACAGGAGGAGCTTTTGGGATTATGCAGGTGAAGACAATGGCAAGTGATTCTCAATTAGTGACGAGTGTGGTTGTTACAAAGTGCAGGTTTGTATTTGAAGGATTAAGTTCATTGATTGATGTTGGAGGTGGCATTGGAACTTTGGCTAAGGCCATTGCTGAAACCTTCCCAAGGTTGAAGTGTTCAGTGCTTGACTTGCCACATGCAATTGCTACCATGGAAGGGAGCGAGAACTTAAAATATATAGCAGGTGACATGTTTGAGTCTATCCCTCATGCCGATGCAGTTTTACTCAAGGTAAGTGATCCTATTTTTATGTTTATTCTCTTTATATGTTTGATGCTTGACTTTATATAAACTTTGACACCACAGTGGATTCTCCATGACTGGAATGACGAGGAATGCATAAAGATATTGAAAGGTTGCAAAGAGTCGATCTCTGGCAAGGACAGCAAAGGAAGCCTGACAAAGGTGATCATCATAGACATGGTGGTGGAAGATAGAAAGGACGACTACAAAGCAACAGAAACGCAACTCTTCTTTGATATGCTAATGATGACCATAACGACTGGAAAAGAAAGAACAGAGAAAGAATGGAAGAAGCTTTTCTTGGAGTCTGGATTTACTCACTATAAGATCACTCCTCTCTTGGGTTTGAGGTCTCTCATTGAAGTCTATCCTTAGCTACACGAATTGGGCAAATGTATGGTCAATGATTCCAACCTATACGATTTGGCTAAAGTGTGGTGATGTATGGACAAACCATTCCAACCTACCTTTCTTTCTTTTTTTTGGTTGTTTGTATTTTTTGTGTTGTTTTTGGGATTTGGTCGGATAATTTTTTTGGCTTGTAACTTTTATATATTTTAGATTGGGATATTTACTGATGTCCATATATAGTTTAATTGCAAGATTGTCGTCTGTATTTTTAAAAATTATTCAAACCTTTTAACTTTTCTGATTTTACTATTACCCCCTACTGTTAAGAGTAGTCTGTTTACTCATGATATTACATCTATGTGTAATTTAGTGGTATTCGTTCATACTTTTGTATGATAGGACGCATTCAATTTATAGCAAAGAAAGCAATAGCATTCCACTTTTACAAGAGTGAAGGAAAATAATTACTAAAATATAAGTTATTTTAGCAGCGAAAAACAAAATTTTGCTTTGATTAGTCAAAAGGTGTCAGTCTGGCTCAGGTTATTGTTCTCCAAGTAACAAGAGTCATTGAGAAGCATTTTAGACATGGACATCAATATGCGAGTGTTTTAAGATTGCTCGTAATCAGCTATTAATAGTTGCACGGAGGGGGCGCGAAGGGACGAACAGCCGGCAAAAGGAAGCAGAACAAAAAACGGAAGAAACGACGAAAAACCGAATGATGAAACCACATTAAAAAAGGACCCGACGGCACGATTACACATAAGAAAAAGACCGGAAAAACCGGATACCGCCGAGCAAGCGCCGGGTAGCGGCGGCGGATCGGAAGAAGGTCGGTCTTAACGTCGTGCGCGGGCGGAGTAGCAGTGCCAATGCAAGGTGAAGCTAAGAGGGAATTGTGGGGGGATTATGGGAGGTTTTATTTTGAAAGCAAAATGATAGGTGAAAGTGTATTCCTTCCCCAACCCCTTTGAGATTAAGAATTGGAGCATTTTGATATTTAAGAGAAAATGTATAGCCTTTCTTTGTTTTTCTTGAATTTTTATATGTGGGTCTTCTTAGGTGAACATAAATAATGTTGGGTTCTGTAATAAATTACATCTGGGTTCCAAGGCAACTAACAATGTCTCCCCCGGTTAAACTTTTTTAAATTTCAAACTTGAAAATACCAAAATATCCCATAGTTGTTCAATGTTGAAAATAGCCAACCCAATGTTAGACATGTAATATGTAATAGGGTCATGTTTTTTAAACCTTGACCTTGATCCTAAATATATTAATCTGACCTTGACCATATGACCTTGAAAGTTTGGGTCATTTTGGGTTGAACATGTAACCTAAGTCTATCCTTAACTACTAAATAAGAGAACAATAATACACGATTGCAAGTTGCAACCCAATGCAACCCGTCCTTAGGAGATAATGTACAGCTGGTTTCTTGTTGGTTGTGTTGTCGCTGTCAATATCTGGTTGGACATCTATTGTTGTCCCTTGCAGTATGACCAAACTACAACCTTATCTCTTGCACTTTATGAGATTAATTATTTAACCCTAGACTTTGTTTGGTTTTATTGTTACTTCCTTACTGTTGATAACAGTAATAAGCGTTTGTTAACTAATGACGTAGCACCTTTGCTTTATAATAACCCTAGGCGGTGCTTGGTACGAATATGATGTAGACGTGTGGACGTATACTTATGTGAGGTTGGCATATGGCCCGGCCCTCTCCCTAGCTAATTGGTTGGGACAGATCCCAGCCAAATAAAAATAATAAGGAATACTCCATTCACACTAAGGTAAAAAAAGACTTGACATAAATGGAAGCTCCTAATCAGGTATTCACCCCCCACAAACAGTTGCAGGAGTAGGTACGCGGGACTCCGTCGTCTCCAAGAAAGGTAACATGCACATTATATAATAAGGTATCAATCCTTAGGTAAACACACAAACATTTTCTGGATAATCTCTGAGCAAGCTTTGCTCAAAATCCTAATCTGATCCCCGACTGACATAGCCACTAGAGGCGATTGCCTAGCATCCTAGCCGGCCCATGTCTAACTTCTTTTGCAGGTTTCATCTTCTTCATAGGTAGGACCTTAATCGGGAGTCTATCCACTTCAGTTGGGACCAAGGTCAGATCTGAGACGCAATAGTCTTTGGCACCATCTGTGGGAAACAAAGAACGAGTCATGACAAGACGAACAAAAAATGCCGGACGAACTACCCAGCAAAATACTTCAATTGGGGACCAAAACCCAAACGATCCAAAACTACTCCAGGACAACGAAGGCCAACATTCAACCCGGGAAGGTGATCTGGATGAAACTCAAAATGTCTCGCACCCTTTCGGGGAGGGTATGTCAGTAGATCCTCAAGGACCTACTACCGCTACAGATCTATACCAGATTTGGAGAGGAAGCTCAAGCTACAGGGATTGTTGTGTGGGCTGGTGCATCAAGTAGGAATTCAACAGGGACCTCCACGTAATTCCCAAGCGGGGAGACTACAGCAAGCTACCCAAGTAGGAAGGGGTACCCGGCCACCAAGCACAAACTTGGCCAACGACCGGCGGGAGCCGTAGCACGGGACCTAGGTGGACAAAAGACCCTTGGACGGTACAAGGATTAGCGCCTTCAATTGTATCTCAAGACCTAGACAAACCGGAGATCTCCCCCAAAGAAGTCGACCGGGCGAAAATGACCAAGAAGGAGAAAGTCATCCTCAAGGACGCTCAAACGGATCCTGATCAAGAATATCAACCTTCCGATCACGATCAATCCGAGCAAGTACCATGTCATCCGGGAGGAATCAATCAAGACAAAATCGACTACAAAAAAGGGTAGTAAAGGTGGAGAGAAAATTAGAGGATCAGGATCATGACGAGGATTTTGACGTGGTTGATCAGAAACCCATCTCAAATAAAATAATGAACATGCCACTCCCAACTAACTTCATCATGTTGAATTTCACCCCGTTCGAGGGAAAGACTAATCTAAAAGAGCACATAAGCTACTTCAAGTCCGTCATGAGTGTCCTGGGCCATGATGACAAACTACCCTGCAGCACCTTCCCAGCATCTCTGAAGGGATCGGCAATAAAATGGTTCAACAGCTTGAAGTCGAGCTCCGTCAACAATTTTAAAGAATTGGCTAGAAAGTTTATTGCCTAGTTCAGAAGAGCAATCGTGAGTAAAAAGACATCTAATAGCCTACTCGCCATCAGGCAAGGTAGGAACAATTCCATTCGGGACTATTTAAAATGTTTTGATAAAGTAACCATCGAAATCGAAGAACTAGACGATCAAGTGGCGTATAGCAAAGGATTTCTTCGTCCGTCTTGATCCGTTTGATGTCTATTCTTTTAGGATTGCTTCCTAATGATTCTTTAATGCTTGTTTAGGGTTTGTTTGCTAATTTTGGATTCATTCTCTTGTTCGTCCAGAATATCTTCAAGTCTATCTAAGGTAAAGACAATTGTTTCCATATTAACATAGATTGCGTGAATCCTAGTTTCTAAATTGGGAAACACCTAGAATTGCTACTGATATTGTAGTTTCTAATTATGATATAACTGTTGTATGTACAGTAGGATCTTACTTTTATATTTCTTTTATGTACTTGACCATGTATGGACTCTTACTCATATATGTTGCATATTCAATTGATCTTGTCTTTATGTACTCTTCATATGATGAGATATTAGTTGTGTATGTTATGACAAATTGGGAATGTGATTGATTAGGTATGATTTGGGATTGGGGAATGTCCTTTTGACATTTTTGTCATTGGCCATTAGTGGGAATAGTATGGGATATTTCTGATGGTGTCCTCTGACACTTTCCCGGATTATTCATTGTCATACCTAGGACTTGTCTAGCAGTGTTTGGCTAGGATTCCCTGTTATATCATACCCAATTCGGAAGGGTATTGAGACCGAGTAACCCATGGTAGAAATGGGGATTTATGGAGCGCTCAAGACCGGTGAGTCATATCCATGAGAGGACATAAATCACATTGTGGATACTTGTGAGAGGCCATTCATTGGTAGGGTCGCATTTAGTAGACTTGGGCTCATGGGCATTCAAGACTGGTAGCCAACCCGTGAGAGGACATGAGAGCTTCCCATCTATTATTTGTGGATGACCAATAGGGTTAATGAGTCTATAGTCCGAGTTGGTTGTAGCCATAAGATACACTGACTCTAGTCTGAAGGATACCAAAAAGGATCGCCTGGGGCGAGGAATGGACGTATCTAGATCTAAGTTGATATAACTTAGTAGATGACTTGCATTTGGCTTGGCTTTACCTTTACATGCACTGTCACGTCCCGCCCAAATACACCCAGCCTATACCCTATCTAGGTTACCCGGGGGAGTGATCCACAGCCCAAAAGATCAAGTTTAGGAACGATCATATCCATTTAGCACAATAACATAATCAAAAGCAAGAACAAATCATTGTATTCTAATAAGTTAATAATAAAATTCAAGAAAAGATCTCAGAAGGATCACTAAGAATATCAAAGTGCGAATTAACAAGATACCAAATCAAAAGACAACTATGGAGTATAGCGGAAATATACTCCACAAACATATGCGGAAGGTAGATCGAATTCTAAAGCAAAGCCATAAACTAATGCAAGTAAAATAAAAGACTAGAAGAAATAAGAGAAATCTAATCCACATCTTCAGTCAGCTCTTCTTCTTCTTCTGTCTTCATCTTCTTCACCTTGTGCTTCCTTATACAGACCATCATAGTATTCCAAACCTGTAGAGAAGTCTAACAACATATATTGTACAAAGGAGTGAGTCTTGAAAGAAACCCAGTAAGGCAGGTTAAATCCATAATAACATAGATCACATGATTACAAAACATAACATGATGCAATATGATATGAAACAGACAATGTATGTATGAATCTAACTCTATGTATGCTGCTCTCTATTGGCAGACATGCTTTAAGTCATAGCACCATACTTCTTTAGGAAGGTCTCATCTCACAACGGCGGTTGGTAATGGGTCCTCCATCCCTCGGGATAATTCATGGCTGGGGGTATAGGTCACCGCTCTCTCACATCACCATTGGTCTAAGTACTGGCGCATGTCAGGGTTAAGCCTAGTCAAATGCAAGTCATCTACTTAGTCATATCAGCTCAGTTCCAGATACGTCCATTCCTCGCCCCTGGTGATCCTTTTCGGTATCCTTCACACTAGAGTCCTCATAGTCCCTGACTACGGACTCATCAACCCTATTGGTTATCCACATATGGTAAACGGGACGCTCTCATGTTCCCTCACGGGTTGGTTACCGGTCTTGAGCACCCATGAGCCCAAGTCTATCCATATGCAACCCTACCAATGAATGGCCCCCACAATGTGATTCCTGTCCTCTCATGTGTTGGTTACCAGTCTTGAGTGCCCATGAATCCCCATTGCTACCACGGTTCGTTCGGTCTCAATACCCTTCTGACTAGGGTCTGATATAACGGGGACATCCTAGCCAAACATTGCTAGACAGCCCTAGGTATGAAATCAATAATTCGGGAAAGCGTCGATGGGCATCTTCAGAGAACATCCCATACTATTCCCTCCGATGTCCAAGGACAAAAATGTCAAAAGGACACCTCTCAATCCCAAACCATACCTAATCAGTCACAATCACCAGTAAATCATATCATACACAATTCTAATAATTCCTCATATAGAAAGTATACAATAACATGATCCATCTCATATACAATTGACAATAAAAGACATTCATAAACTAAAGAATACAAGTAAGTAATGCTACTGTAATTGAAGTAAGTGCATCAATAGTATATCCATAACAAAATCTTATTATGGTAACAAATCCGAAAGATTCTAATATGGAAACCAAGATCACACAATCTATGTAATTATAAAAGTAACCATCCTTACCTTATATAACTTGAAGGGAATCCCAAGAATCAAGGAGAATCTTTCTAAACTTGGCAGGAAGATCCTAAAAATGTATACATACCTTATTAGGAAAGTAGTCTAGAAGGTAGAAGATCAAATCATCCAAAACAGACCAAATATGAGGCTACTATCCTCATTGGTCGATTGATTGGTCTGCTGACCCAGTCGACCAACAGAGTCAGTGACAGACAAAAACAAAGATTTTTTATCCGAAATCCGAATTTTGTGATTCGAATCACCACCAAACAAGAAGGAAAATACAATGATAGTATTCTAGTGCTAAAGAGCAAGTCTAACACTATCATAGATCAAAACCTAAAGATACAAATAAGGAAACAAAACTTACCATAAATGTATCAGTCAGCAGGTTTTTGAAGAAAGCATGGTATGATCAAGAAGGAAGAACTAGAGATTGGTAGATTACTAAACTTGCAAAGAAAACACAGTGATTGACTACTAATTTAATCAATAAAACAGATCTAAGAAGATTAGAAATCGAATCAAGAGATGAATCAAGAAAAAAGACCAAAGAGATAATCATAGTTCCTTCAAATGCTTGCAATGATCATGATTAAGATCATTGCATTAGCCATTAGTCCTTAGGAAAATCATGAGAGATGAGTAGGGAGATGTTTGCAACAGAGAATGCAGCATCTACTCTACTATCTCAGTCCAAAAAGAAAAGAAAAACTAAAGATGGAGAAGAGAGGAGGGTGATCACATACCTTGTGATGCAAGAGCAAGAGAAATGATGAAGATCCAACAAGAAAACCACCAAAGGTGTAAAGGAGATGACTTGGGGAGAGCTCCGGGTTCGTTCAGAGGTTTAGGAGGCAAAAGAGGCAAAAAGAACTCGAGCATGCACTTAAATAGAGCAACCAAGACCTAATTCAGCAAAACAGATCTCATTGGTCGATTGATTGGTCTACTGGCCCCAATCGACCAATCAGTAGACCAATGGAGACAACAAGGCTAGAACGCATTGTTTTGGTCATAACTTCTTCGTTTGAAGTCCGATTGATCCAAAATTTGAAAGGGAACCTCACACAAACATACCAAGACTATATAGCATGAATTGGATATCATCCATGGTCAAAAATCAGTATTTTATAATTTGGGAACATGAGTTTCTAAATTAGAAACAACATAGTTTTCATAGCAAACTCATCATGGATTCAAGGGAAGAATTAGAGAGAACAAGGCTTCACTCTAATGGAATATCAAAAACATATCAGAGGCAAGAATAACTAAATAGTAAATCAAAAGAATACTAATCCTAGAATGAGAGGGATAAAAAATAGAAACTTACTAGAATGTTTATATCAATGATCAACATAGAAGGCTATAATGGCTAGAAAGAAAAGGGGAATTGATTCAAGGAGATGAAATACATTAGAACAGCAGTAAAGGCTAAGATCAAACATGTTAAACATTAATTAGAAAAGAAGCTTCAGTAGAATGATCATGTTGTTCAAAACTCAATCAAAATAAATGAAGAATTGAGGAGATTCACCATGTGGTTTCAAGGAACGCATAAAGTGATTGGGGGTTCACTAAGACATAAGGAGATTAGAGAATAGGTAGTTACAGTAGTGTAACACCTTCTCCACAATCAAAACATCAAGATAGAACAGTAAGAAGAAGAAAAGAGAGAAGGAGATAGAACACTGAAATCAAGGTCCAACTTCAAGGTGTAACATTAAACTAACATTTCTTTACCCAAAACACATAGGGTGTCCTAGCTGGGTTTGGGCTGGATTTCACATGCACCAATACTTAAACCAATGGTGATGTGAGAGAGCGGTGACCTAAACCCCAGCCAAGAAATGTCCGAGAGAGATGCAAGACCCAATTACCACCGGAGAACCCAAGATACCGAGATGGTTGAGGGAGAGTGATTTGAGACCTACTCAAAGAAGTATGGTGCTATGACTTAAAACATGTTTGCCTATAGAGACCAACATACATAGAGTTAGACTCATACACGCATTGTCTGTCTCATATCATTTTGCATCATGCTATGTTTCTGTTATCATGTTATTTATGTTGTTATGGAATAACTTGCCTTGCTGAGTTCTCTTAAACTCACTCCTTTCATGCAAATATCTTTTGTTAGATTATTCTACAGGTATTGATGACTATGACGGCTAGTACAAGGAAGCACAAGCTGAAGAAGCATACTTCACGTAAGGTGTTGGCAGTTAGGAAGATCTCGGTGATGATCCCTCGTGTGATCATGCTACATACCATGATTAGCCCTACCGTAGAGTGGAAGCGGCGGTGTTTAATTTCTGAAGTTTATGTTTATGAAGACGTTCTTTATAAAGTAGAATAAACTCTAGCTTAGTTTGATTACTTCTTTCATTCCTTTCCTTTGGAATAAGTTGCAATCTTGTTCTTGACTTTCGAGCTACATTTCCGTTGTAACCGTGGAGTGAGATTCACTGCCTCACTCTACCCTTTTGATATATATATATATATATATATATATATATATATATATATATATATATATATATATATATATATATTGGTTCATTTCCACACTCTGATGTTTAGTCTTGTTCTTGATTATATTATTGTGAATGTGGGAGGTTGATTTCCTCGATACTGATCTTCGGGGTTGTGGATCACACACTCGGGTATGCCAGATAGGGTACCGGCTGGGTGGAAGTGACAAAGCGTTTGGGACTTAGAAGTAAAAAGTGACTCTCAACTTGTTGTGAATCAGATCAAAGGAGAATATGACTCCCAACCCCTTTTGCTATGTAGGGGATGGACATAGTCGGAAAGTTACCCAAAGCCACAAGGCGTCGGAATACCTTGTTGTAGCTATTGACTATTTCACAAAGTGGGTAGAGGCAGAACCCATGGCTTCCATTACAGAAAAACAGATGAAATTTTTTTCAAAGACAAGGTCATCTACTGGTTTGGGATACCACAAGTCTTGTTAACCAACAATAGAAAACAGTTCAAAGGTTTAGGGTTCAGAGCGTTTTGCAAAAGGTACCATATCAAACATAAATATTCGTCAGTAGCATATCTGCAGAGTAACGGACAAGTCGAAGTCACAAATTGAATGTTACTGGACAAGATAAAGTAGAGGCTGGAAGATAGCCGGACCATGTGGATAGAGGACCTCCCAAGCATTCTGTGGTCCTAACAAACAACTGCCTGAAACCAACGAGCGAGACACCATTCTTCCTAGCTTACTGAGCAAAAGCCTTGGCCCAATAGAAGTCTTGGCTGGGTCGATAAGATATCAAGCCTATGCAGAGAAGGAAATGAACAAGGACTTAGGACCAACCTTGATTTCCTAGAGGAAGTTTGTGACATGGCCAAGTATAGGAATCAAAGGTACCAGAAGGGAGTGGAAAAATACTACAACTCCCAAGTGAAGGACCGAAGATACAGGTCGGGTGATTTAGTGCTATGAAGGACCGGAGCTTCACATCCAAGGAACCAAGGAAAACTGTGCTCGACCTGGGAAGGCCCTTACATTGTAGACAAGGAAACAAAGCTAGGAGCATACTACCTAAGGGAACTTGGGACAAGAAAACCAATTGACCAATCGTGGAACTCCTCCAACTTGAGGAAATTCTACCAGTAATTGTATGAATCTTATGTTTGGTAATAAAAACCCCAGCTAGCCCTGCCATGGGTCCTTTAAGCCTCACTTGAGGACTGTACTTCTATGGACAACCACCCGGGAATAAGCCCAGTCATATACTAGCACCTCACTTGAGGACTGTACTTCTTATGGACAACCACCCATGAATAAGCCCAGTCATATACTAGTACCTCACTTGAGGACTGCACTTCTGCGTGCAACCACCCAAGAATAAGCTTGGTCATATTCTAGCACCTCACTTGATGATTGTACTTCTACGTACAACCCCCTGGGAATCACCCCGGTCATATTTTTGCACCTCACTTGAGGATTGTACTACATACAACCACCTGGGAATCAACCTGGTCATACCTTTACCCCTCATTTGAAGATCAAGCATATTTCTAACACTTCACTGACAATCCTCCCATGCACATCCCGAGCATAGAAAGGACCTTGCAAACAATAGTTCAAGATGGTAGCTACCTTCTTCCCTTCTATTGCTTCCATGACATCATTTATAACATGGGGTTATGTCTCAAATATATTGGGTCATACACGGTTCGGCCATATGATCAGGACCTCCCCATAATCATTTATAACATGGGGTGATGTATCAATATGTTGGGTCATACATGGTTCGGCCATATGATCGAGGCCTCCCCATAATTTTTTTTTTCCGTCCAAACTCCCCATAATTGTTTATAACATGGACTGATGTCTCAAATATGTTGGGTTGTACATGGTTCGGCCCTATGATCGGGGCCTCCCCATAATTATTTATAACATGGGTTGATGTCTCAAATATGTGGGGCCATATGTGGTTCGATTATATAACCAGGACACCCCCATAGTCATTCATAACATGGGGTGATGTCTCAAATAAGGTTTATTAAGTTGGCCAGGGCTCCTCACAACACTCACTTGGGACCACTTATGACAGGATGACCTCAAGTATGTTGATTTGATGAGTAGACCGGGGTTTTCTTCATTACAACTAGGGGATACCCAAGAAGGACTCATAAGTAAATTCTCTTTCCAACCAATCCAAAAATAAGTGTGCCTAAGGAAAGAGTTTCATTGAATAAAAAGGGGGACAGGATCACCTAGCTTACAAAAGTTCGGGACACAAAAAACCAATCTTGAGTAAAGAGTACAAAAAAGTTACAAGTACAAAAAATAAAAAGGAACTCAACATTGGTTTGGGCTAGCAACTGGATCAACAACATAATTGACATCTTCGGCGGAGGGGGTAGCATACTCAGGAGAAGCAGCTTCGGGAACCTCCTCATCTTCTATTTGGAGCTCGGGGGTTGGCTCTTGCTGGGGAGAGGGAGAATCAATGAATCCTCAGGGTCAGGGTCCTCCACCTATGGCAGCTCAGGAAACCCTTCGGGATGAAGCATCTGAAGCTCGTCAAACACCACCGGGTCAAGAAATGAATGCAATTTCTCCATATCTGAGAAGGAGGTCTGTTGTAGGGTGAGCTTGAACGCCTAATCCCTCCCCTTCTAAAAGCGGCTACCAAGAGGGCCAGCTACAGGTTGACAAATTGTGGAGTTTTGAAATACTCCTCTAGCACCCTCCTCCTAGCATCCTCGAGTGCCTCCCCAGGGAAGAAGCAGCCTATAAACGCTCAACCATTTCCTTTAGATCTTTATTCTCCTCCTCTAGCTAGTCGAGAAGAGTGTTAGCCTTGTCCAAATCCGAGGAAGCTTTCCCGAGCTTCCTTCCAAGTGACTTGGAAATCCACTTATATTTGTCTCGGTCCTCCCTCAGCTTAGAGTTCTCCACCTTCAATGCCTCAACATCTTTCTTCAGTGTCCCGAGCTCTAACTTAGCCTGATGGGAGCTGTGATTCGCTTGTTGGCACAAATCCTACGAAAGTTTCAACTCCCCAACCTGATGGATGACCCGATTGGGAACCTCTGCAAAGTAGTGAGTTGCCCCGGCCAGATACCTGAAGAAAAGAAATCATAAGGATCAAAGAGTTTAAGAAATAATCAAGCCAACACAAACTTTCTTGCTCATTACCTATAAGCATTCGGGAGAACCTCCTCATCCCGAGAATCTTTCAAATACTCCCAATAAAACGGAAGGGTTGCATTCTCAATCCAACTTCAAGATGTTCCCGGGCTCACAAACACTAAGTCCTGAGCTATAAGCTCCCAATGAGGGACAAAGACCCCCAATGACCAAGACGATGTCAAGTCAATAGGCCCTTTAGCTAGCTTTTCCGATGAGGCCCGAATAGTGTCCAAAGAAGACATAGTAGCCTTCTTGGGAGCCTCTGGGGCTGCCCTTTTCTTTGGGCTTTTAGCCGAGGGAGGAGGTTTGCTAACAACAACAGCGGCAACTATGGTGGTCAGTTTTTACTTCTTGGGTGGCTTCCTAACCTGGGTGAGTAGTATCGCCCCACTGGCAGCAGCTGTTAGGGCATCCAATGAGACTCCTTTAGGCACTGCAAAAAAAATGGCGATTGGGTCAAACACATGCATCAAAGCAAAGGAAAAACAAAATGCAAACTAAGAGAGGGGCTCACTCGGGGCGAAACACCACAACTGGAAATTAGGATTATATTCCATGGTGTAACCGTGTACAACATAGGGATCTCCCTCTACCCAATTTATCTCCCAGATGATTACCACCTCCTTCAGAGTTAAGTCAAATTGAGTGTTCAACTCGTCAAGCTCCTCCCTCTTCTTCTCTTGGAAGTCACAAATGAACGGGATGGGAGAAGCATACCGGAAGAACAAGAAAATCTCCCTCCACTTCTCTGTGGTGGATGGGAGGGTGTCATGCTCAATGAAGTTACCCTGGAACTCGAGCATCCAGGAGGGCCTTTTGGCCAAGTAGTACCAACCTTGTTGTGAGTGGGGACAAAACATAAAGAAATAATGGAAAAGATGAAAGGTCGGGACGACGCCCAAATTACTACAGAACCCTACGAAACCTATGGCGTTATGCCAACTATTTGGGCTAAGGTTGGTCGGGCAGATGCCAAAATGGCCAAAGACTTCAACAAAAAGAGAATGCAGGGTGAGTCATAGCCCCCCCCCCGGCCAATAAAGCATTAAAGTAAACAGAAAAACATCCCTCGGGTGGGCGATTAGCCCGATCATCTTTAGTCAGGAGAAAGAGCTCATATCCTTGCGAATGTTAAAATAGGTAAGAAACTGACTCAAATCTACGGGAGTAAAGGTGCATGGATAGACGTCTGGACTTGAAGCACTCTAGACATAATCAACATGCCAAGGAGTGTGTGGCTAGTTTTGAGCCCGAGCCAAGGTAGCAGCACTTAGCTTCTTTCTATCAAGCTTAGGAGGATAAGGGCCACAAGACCCACTCAGGTGTTGTAACGAGGGACAAGGAACAACAATCTGGTTCGGGAAGCAAAAGGAACGGTCCTAGAAGAAGGAGTAGGTCAGGAAGTGGAAGGGAGTGCTGACTCATCCTCAAGATTGGAACCAACCGACGGACTTCATCAGGGTCATCAGTTGGGACAGATGAGGGACCCACCTGACCACTCGACTCAGCCAAAGACCACAACAATCCAAAGACTTCATTGAGTTATTTCGGATCATCATCAATAGGACTATAGCCAGAAGACCGATCGGACAAATCCTCGAAGGATTGCTCATAGAGATCCTTAAGGCGATCCTCCATGAGGCATACAACTCCCATTTGGTTGCTATCACCCTCGCTTGCAAAGCCTTCCTGAGCAGGACAAGTTTTCTTTCTCGGGTTTTTAGGCAGGTCGAATTTAAACCTACGTTTGGCATCTAAACCATGATTCTTAACCATGTTGAAAAGAAACTTACTGATCGGGAAAAGAGTGGAAGAAAGTAAGAGCAAAAGGAAACCGAGATCTTAGTCGAGAGCAATGAAATCGGCGTGCGAAGTGCTTACAACAGAGAAATGAGGGGGTATTTATACCTCTAAAAGAAGTGGTGTGAAATCCAGCCCAAAACCTAAATTAGACACCCTATTTGTTTTGGATGAAGAAGAAGTTGTTTGATGTTTGACCTTGAAGTTGGACCTTGAGTATGGTGTTGATATGTTTAGAAGGTTCTAGGAAGTCAAGTCGGACCTCTCCCTTAGTGTAGATTCGAAAGCCCATAGAAAATTGATGATGGAATTCCCTACTTGAAGAGCTTGGTGGATTTAGAAAAGAGAATACACCTTGATGAAGAGAAGATTGGTTGATGACCTTAGAGCATGGTTAGATAGGATTTAAAGCCATTTTCCTATGCTAGGTAACTTATAGTTGTTGTGTTTAAAATTTCGTTTGATTCCGATAAGTGAAAGGCCCTCAAATCCCTGTTTTAGGCTATGCTGTCAGCCTAGGTCGACTGGGCCAATCAACCCAATCCAATCGACCTAAGTAAACAAAATTCGAGCAGAATCTTCTGTTTAGGTCATTATTGCTATATATACCTCATAACTTCGTGTTTTTAGTATCCCTAGCCTCCAAAACACCTAGAGAACGAAGGAAACTCATCTCCAAGCCTCCTTTGGTGTAAAAGAAGATCTAAATTCAACTCTCAAGCTTTCTCTCTCTTGTTCTTCAATCAAAGGTTAGTATTCAATCTATTATGCTATTGATTCATTATTGCTAGAATCATTCTCTTCTCTGATCTGAGATTATGAGGAAGATATTGCATCTCTGCAATCATATCTTCTACAATCTCTTCTCATTCTATATGCTATGATTTCATATTCATTCTCTACATGATTTTCATGATTTCTTCTTTAACTATGATCATGTTCTTATTTTGATTTCTTCTAGCATATTAGATGCATCTCTATGATCATTCTTACTCTTGATTTATTGTGTTCATATACTAGAATAAGGTCTCATCATCTCTAGTTCATCTCTTTCATTCATAGCTTATTTCCAATGAAAACCATGTTGTTTTCCAAATTAGAAAGTCTTGTTTTCCAAAATAGAAATTATTATTCTAAATTAGTAAGTAATGGTTTTAATGGTGGTTTGATGTTAAATTATGCTTTTTAGTTATAGACTACTATGTTAGACAATCTCTCCAAGTTTCGTCACATTCCGGTTTGTGTAGCATAGGTTTCGGATAAAGATTCTCTTTTTATTTTTGGATTTGCTCTTGGGTAGAATGCCTGGGTCGATTGGAGCACTCAACCCAGCCAATCAACCTGCAGTGACAGTGATATGGAGAGTTTATGATCAGACCGGGTTCACACCTGGTCCGACCCTTGACCCCGGTCGAGACGGAGAAAACCGAATCGCTCCCGAGCGAACCTGATCCAGAAGATGGCTTGCTGAAGAAGAAAGATTATTCTGCCGCAAGCGTGCCCTAATCTTACTTATGGATTAGGGTAATCACCTTGATGACAGCAGACTCAAACTGACGGCTGCGGATAATCATCATCAAAGGGATAACTATCGCATAACCTAACGGTTATCTCAGGAGTCCTCTACTAGCCCAAACTAGTAGAAGTCTATCGCTCAACGGGTCTTATTGATAAGATCCAACGACTACCCGAAGAAGGCTCGAGTGCATCCAACGAAGGAGATTTGAAGGTACACTCTATATAAACCTCACTACCATACAAGGTGAGGGACGGATCAATTGATCAAGGAGAATACTATCTGAAACTCAGGTTTAGATACATACTGATAGACCTCAACTATCAGCGTCCTGCTATCTAGATCACCTTTCCCGTTTCTTCATTCATTAGCTCTGTACTTCTAGCAGAGCCGTTTGTGATTAAGTTCATCAACTGACTTAGCCTTCGGAGGTGGACTCCCGACCCCAGCGGTCGGGCCACATCTGACGCTTTTGTTTTGCAGGACATTACGTGGAGATCCAAGGGCTGAGCAGATTTTGGACGCATCATTTGGCGCCGTCTGTGGGAACGACTTGAAAAAGCCATGGTGACTAGATCAGCAGCCGCAGCAGCCGCTGCACAACGCAATTCCGGTGTTCAGATACCTAGGGTGAATAATCCAGATATTCCCCAAGAAAGCCAAAATCCTATCGAAGTGGATAAGGGCCAGGGAGGACGTAATCCTCCTGATACAATCCAAGATCAATTGGATCAGTTAAAGATTCAACTCTTGGAGGTGAGCCAAGCACTCCGCTTGCTCACCAGACGAGTGGTTTTGCCGCAAGAACCTGATCAACACGATTCGGGGAGACGTGCATTGCCACGTGACCAAAGAATGGCTGAAGACCGGAATGTTGATCAGAATTTTCGTGAAGGAGATTGAGGACTTCGGAGGATTGATGATCAACTAAGGCGAGGCGATCGGTTCGATAGACCGCAAGAGAGTACAACCGATTCAAATACAAGGTTGGATTCTGGTGTAAGAACTCACTCACCCATTGTCAGAGATGATCGAGCAGTTCGTGACGATAGAAACGTTCGTGAAGGACGAGCTGTTCGTGATGATCGAGTAGCACGTGATGATCGTGTTAATCGAGGTCGTGATCGTATTGCTGAAGATCACCCGACCCAGATTGGTCAAGAATTGGCCAACATCAATGAGAAGTTAGGGCAATTGGCTAAGGGAAGGATAACTGAGGATATATACTCAGTCATTCGGAAGACTCCTTTTGCTGAGCCAATCGCGGGATATCGGTTTCCCCATAACTTCCGTTTGCCTACCTTCTCAACATTCGATGGCTCCGGAGATCCAATAGCTCACATTGGCTATTACCAACAGACCATGGCAGTTTCAGGTAATTCTGATGAAATTTTATGCGGTGGTTTTCGGATCATCTCTAATCGGAGCGGCACAAAAGTGGTTTTCTAACCTCCCCTCTGGAAGGATCGTAAACTTTGATGAATTGGCACGCCAATTCATAAGGCGATTCCAGAGTGGGATACAGGTCAAGAAAACGGAAGAAACCTTGTTTACTGTCAGACAGGGAAAGGACGAATCGATCAGAGAGTTTCTGAAAAGATTCAACAAGGTGACGATGGAGATAGAAAACTTGGATGAACAGGTAGCCAGAACCGCTCTATTCATGGGACTCACAAATCGGAAACTCCTGGAGTTATTACTACATGATATACCTACGACTTATGCCGAGTTGGTACGAGAGATGCCGAAGCAGGCTGAAGTCATGGAGATTCTAGATGCGCACCAAGGAGATAATAAAGTCTCCAATAAGGAACAAAAGGCTCCTGAGCAGAAGCAGAAGCCAAGGAAGAATGTTCGTGATCGGGTTGGAAGATCCCAACCTTGGCGCCAAAGATCCCCCGGCAGGAGTGAGTACACTCCATTGAATGCTCCTCGGGCCGATATTCTGAATATCCTCAAAAGAAAAAATATTTTGAAGTGGCCGCCTAAAATTCTTTTGAAACCCGGAGAGCAGCAAGATCGGGAAAAGTATTGCCGATTCCACAAGGACTATGGTCATTACACTAATGACTGTCGTCATCGAAGGCGGATATTGAGAGATTGATATCTCGGGGACATCTGTCCAGTTTTGTTAGCAGGAGAATGGAAGAGCCACGTGGGCCACGTGCGGCTGCCCTTAAAAGGAATCGTTCGGTCAATTCAGAACGATCAAGGGAGGCCCCGAAGTCCAAAAAAGGCAAGGAGGTGATTGAAGCTGCTACTCGGTCACCGATCCTTACCATCTTCGGAGGTCTAGAGCCTGAATCATTTCGGAGTTTAAAAACCAAATCCAAATTTATTGGAGCCGGAGAAGCGCAGAAGCGGAAGAAGCTGAATGGTGAAGATTCTATCACCTTTAGCGAAGAAGACGAGAGAGATGTTTGTTTACCTCACGATGATGCTATAGTCATCAAGGTAGAGATTGCACGGCGGGAAGTGCATAGAGTATTGATTGATACAGGGTCCGCGGCTGACCTAATTTCTTACGAAGTGTATCAAAAATTGAAGGTGGATCAAGATTTGATGAAACCTTCATCAACACACCTATATGGCTTTGCAGGGTCATCTGCAGTGGCGGAAGGATCGGTTCAGTTGGATCTTTCCATTGGAAGTTTTCCCAAAGAAACAACTATCCGAATCAACTTTCTGGTGGTTCGAGAACTACCAGCTTATAATATGATTCTTGGGCGACCATCTTTATCCAAGATAGGTGCTATTGTTTCGACAAAGCACCTGAAGATAAAATTCCCGACTGATATGGGAATCGGTCAAGTCTCCTCTCGACCGGAAGATCTCTCGGCAGTGTTATGTTGCCTATTTAAAAGACAAGGAGGGTCCGAAGAAGGTTACTGCCCTCCCCATAGAAATTCGAGATGATCGGGAAGAGACAGAGATGCAAAGGCCCGAACCAGTGGAGAAACTAGAGCAAATCCAGCTGTGTACCGAGGATGCGAAAAAGATTACTTATGTCGGGTCTGAACAGCTGGAAGAGTTTAAAGATGAATTGAAGTTATTTCTTCAACAGAATAAAGATGTATTCGCGTGGTCTGTCGAGGACATGCCAGGATCGATCGTGCCATTGTAGAGCACAAACTCTGGATAGGCCCTAAGGCAAAACCAGTGATACAGAAAAGAAGAAATTTCTCTATTGAAAAATATGAAGCCGTTCGGAATGAAGTTGAAAAACTTAAGAATTCTGGTTTCATAGAACCAATCGAGTGCCCAACTTGGTTGGCTAACGTGGTGATGGTGAAAAAGGCGAATGGGAAGTGGAGGATGTGTACAGACTACACGGATCTAAACAAAGCTTGCCCAAAAGATTGCTACCCGTTGCCTCGGATTGACCTATTGATAGATGCTACTGCAGGGTATGAAACTTTAAGTTTCATGGATGCCTACTCGGGGTATAATCAGATCCTTATGAATAAGGAGGATGAGAAGTATACGGCTTTTATGACTGATCGTGAAAGCTATTATTACAAGGTCATGCCTTTTGGCCTGAAAAATGCAGAAGCAACATATCAGAGGGCCGTCAACAAGATTTTCAAAGAGCTGATAGGAAAGAACGTTGAAGCATATGTTGACGACATGCTTTGGTGAAAAGCTTTACAAAAGCAAATAACATTGCAGATTTGATCGAGGTTTTCAAGTACTAAGGAAACATCAAATGAAGTTGAACCCCGAAAAATGTGCCTTTGGAGTCCCCTCGGGCAAATTCTTGGGTTTC
Organism: Hakea prostrata; assembly: GCF_041222555.1. NCBI lineage: Eukaryota > Viridiplantae > Streptophyta > Magnoliopsida > Proteales > Proteaceae > Hakea > Hakea prostrata. The sequence goes on from NW_028291251.1 coordinate 20,566, forward strand.
ATGGTATCACAGAGGGGAATTGAGGCAAATCCAGCCAAAATACAAGCTCTGATTGATATGGAGGCTCCCAAAACCGTTCGGGATGTACAATGTTTGACAGGGAGAGTTGCTGCCTTAAATCGATTTATCTCCAAGTCTGGAGAGAAATGTTTGCCTTTCTTCAAGGCACTTAAAGACTTGAAGGGCAGTAAGGAAGCAAAGTGGACTGAAGAGTGCCAGAAAGCTTTTGAGGAATTAAAAGTTGCACTTGGACAACCACCGATCTTGTCCAGGCCAGAGAAGGGGGAAATATTACAGCTATATCTAGTGACATCCCTTTCCACGGTCAGTGCAGTACTTGTTCGGGAGAAAGATAAGAAATAGTGGCCGATTTACTATGTATGCCACGTGTTGCTTGGATGCGGAGACGAGATATTCGCAGATTGAGAAGCAGTGCTACGGCTCTCATGATGGCCGCCGAGAAGCTAAGGCCATATTTTCGGGCTCATCCAATTGAGGTATTTACAACTTTTCCTCTTAGTAAAGTTCTTAACAAACCTGATTTGTCTGGAAGGATGGTATCCTGGTCGGTTGAGTTAAGTGAGTTCCAAGTGAGCTTTAAGCCCAGGACTGCAATCAAGGCTCAAGCATTAGCCGACTTTGTAGTAGAAACTACTGCACCAATGGAACCCACTATTGAAGATCCCATTATACCAACCACTTGGGAGGTATATGTCGATGGTTCGAGTAATAAAGATGGAGCAGCGCTGGAATTCTATTAAAAAGTCCGGCGAGATTCATTATTCGATATGCTTTGAGATTCGCATTTGATGCGAGTAATAACGAAGCGGAGTACGAGGCCCTAATAGCGGGACTTCAGTTGTCAAAGGCATTAGCTATTGCAGATGTTACTATTTATAGTGACTCTCGACTTATAGTCAACCAAGTCCGGGGGGAGTATGGCATTAAAGAACCACGCTTGCAAAAATATCGGGAGATAGTGCGGGCATTTTAGAACCAATTTCAGAATTTGAAGATATCTCAGATTTCGAGGAATGAAAATTCAGTGGCAGATGAGCTATCCCGATTAGCCAATGCCAAGGAAAAGAATCTAGACCCTTTGGTCTATATTGAAGAGGTAACTTTTCCAAGTTATCATGAGAAAGAAATTTCTTATATTGAAGCGGAACGTTCTTTGGATGGATCCAATAATTGAATATCTAAGAGATGACAAGTTACCTGAAGATCCAGTAGAAGCAAGGTTGATCAAGATTCGATCAGCTAGATTTGTCATTCAAAATGGGAGACTATATAAAAGATCTTATGCTGGACCCCTTATGAGATGTATAGGCCCCGAAGGAGCAAACTCAGCTTTGGCTGAGGTTCATGAAGGAATTTGTGGCGCTCACATGGGTGGCAGAGCCCTGGCCCACAAAATTCTAAGATTGGGGTTATATTGGTCTAAGATCCAAGAAGCTGCTATGGACTACGTTCGTCGATGTAGTAACTGTCAAATTCATGCTACAGTATCGAAACGTCCGGCGGAGATTATGACTTCAATTCTAAATCCCATTCCCTTTGCAATGTGGGGAATTGATATCATGGGCAAATTCACCAAGGCATCGGGCGGACGAGAATATCTGATAGTAGCAATTGATTACTTCATGAAATGGGTAGAAGCCGATGTGTACTCGGCGACAATTACTGAGAAAAAAGTGGAGAAATTTGTGCTTGAATCAATCATATATCGCTTTGGGATTCCAAAGATAATTGTCACCGACCATGGTACTCAGTTCAACTGTCCACAATTTGAGCAATTCTGTGGAACATATATGATCGAGCATCGTATGTCCTCAGTGGCATACCCCCAAAGCAATGGCCAGGTAGAGGTTACTAACCGAACGCTATTGGAAGGAATAAAGAGAAGACTCGAAGCTGACAAAGCTTCTTGGGTCGAACAACTATATAATGTAATGTGGGCTTATAGAACTACGGTTCGGACACCTACAGGAGAAACTCCATTCAGGTTGGCATATGGATCCGAAGCATTGGCACCAGTGGAGATAATGGCAGGGGACGTTAAGGGATCGTGAGTTCGAGGAAAAAGCAAATGAACAAGGACTGCTTGATAGTCTTGATTTGTTGGATGAAGTTCGGGCAAAGGCAATAGCACGAACTCAACATTATCAAAGAAGGATAGCGTCTCATTATAATACTCGAGTGAAGAATCGTCGGTACTTAGCCGGAGATTTGGTGTTGAGAAACACCCTAGCTTCCGACCCGCGTCACCAAAGAAAGTTGGACCCTTCTTGGGAAGGACCTTATATGGTTGTGAAACCGGTCGGTTCAGGAGCTTACAAGCTGAAGAACATTGATTCCCAGAAAGAATTGGATCGTTCGTGGAATGCTAGGCATCTCAAAAAGTTTTATCCTTGAAAATGATTTCAATTTTGTTCGCGATGTAATCATTTTCAACTCAATCAATGCAATTTTTGGTTTTCAACAAACTATCTTTTGATTGGGGGGCATCATACACCACATTCAAGAACAAGATCCAACTATAAGGCATCGGATGAAAATTCGTGTGGATCCTTCAACACTTCAACACTTATGGAAAATCTTTCGAACTTTCTTAAGTCGGGGCATCGGATGAAAATCCGAGTGAGTTCCTTTTGCAAGGCGTCGGTTTAATACCCGAGTAAGTTCCTTCGAGACTTATTGAACTTTTGAATTATCCTTAAGTATAAGGCATCGGTTTAAAACCCGAGTGAGTTCCTTCTCAGACTTATTGTATTTCTCCGGAAATCCTTAAATATAAGGCATCGGTTTAAAACCCGAGTGAGTTCCTTCTTAGACTTATTGTATTTCTCCGGAAATCCTTAAGTATAAGGCATCGGTTTAAAACCCGAGTGAGTTCCTTCTCAAACTTATTGTATTTCTCCGGAAATCCTTAAGTGTAGGCATTGTTTCAGACAACTAAGACCTAATACAACGACGATTCAAGTGGCTAGCAAAGTTCAAGATAAAGTAATTTCTTATTTCTTCAGAAGATCCAAAGAGGCCAGTATCAAAACAATTACAAGAGCTGGATACAATCTCTGATCAAAGAAGAAGGTCATTACAGGTGATTGTTAACAAGTTATACAAGATCGATGCGACTTTGCTAGAACAAACATATGAGTCAACCATTGAGAGGAGTCAAGGAAAAGAAGAGAAGAAATGAGGATTACAAAAATATTCCAATATTCAGAAAATCCTCTGCAATTTCATACTCTTTGCCCAGCTTGTCCAGGAGAAGAATGGTCCTCGACCAAACTCGCATTCGGCACAAGCTCGTCATAATTGACTTCTTCTAGCGGAGAATAAACAGGAGAATCTTCCAGATATTGCATAATATCTGGATCGGAAGGTGGTGGATCAATCTTATCCTTGGTCCAGTCGAGAGGAGGAATACCCGGGTTGGTAAATACTTCGGGATGGCAAAAAGACCGTAGGGAGTCGTATCAAAATGAGGATCTTTCCTTAGTATTGATTCCCATACTTCGTTCTCACCATCCCGGTACGCCTGCAAGTTGTAAGCATTCAACATATCAACAAAAGGCTTACCGTGTAAATACTTGAAGACACGGAGGCTCTGCGAACATCGGTTGGAAGGGATTCGGGCAAAGGAACGACGGCTTGCCTGTCGGGTAATGTTTCAGATCCTTTAGCTCCTGACTTTCCAACTGTCCGTTCCAGTCGCCGGATCTTCTCCCTGGCATCATCCAAATCTGACCGAAGACGACCAATCATCGAATTCTTTTCTCCCCGCCACCTCCCAAGCTAGATTCCGAAGGCAAGCAATCTCAACATCTTTAGCTTCGGAGATTCCCCTGAAGCCTAGAAACTTCATTGCTCAACCTACCGAGTCTAGTAACCGCTTCCACTTGGTTGTGGAAGTTACCAAGAAGACTCCTGCAAACAACTTTCGAGTTAGCGAGGAGCAGAAAAGTAATTTTCCAAATCAGAGGAAAATGAAGAAAGACTTACATCACCAGTGACTTCGTAAAGAATTCATCTGGAAGTTTGGAAAGAACTGCGCTCTCATAAGTCATTTGAGTAGCAGTACACCATTCCAACGCTCTGTCAAACTCGTTTGACACTAATTCAGGCGAAGGATGAGAAGGATGAGCTACATCAAGAGAAGGACGAACTACACCAAGAGAAGGATGAGCTGCATCACTTGTCATCCGACGGCGCTTCCTGGTGGCAAAATCCTCCAACTCAGAAGGACAGGCTCACCAACAGGCTCACCAGCAGGATTGCCGCCGGGACCATCGGCAACGGAGTGATCAAGATCTTCCTGGGAAAGACAAGCGGTCACTTCGGGCAAAGAAGGCGCAGGGACGGCATCAACAGAAGCTGCAGGAATCTGACTTGAAGATTCACCGTCAGCAGTAGCCTTACGCTTGGAGGATTCACTAGCTGAAACCATCGTACTGGCCCCAATCACCACCGACGGAACGCTATTCTTGCGAGATTTTGCTCTGATAAAGTATGGGTTGATCTTGGGAGCCACTATACAAAAAAACAAACAGCCGTATCGTCTAGTAAATAAAACGACACAGCAACAATGGGGAAACCCTAGTTTTCTAAAGCTTCGACAAGACCAACAAACTAAACCCCAAATATAACTACTGTGCAGTTTACATTGGGGGGAAGAGGGGAAAGAGATGAGAAATCAAAAAACTCACTTGTTCAGAAATGGATAGAGCTGTCGTTGAAGTACGAGGAATACGGAGGCAGGCCGAAGGACGAAAGGTTGCTTTGGCACTTTAGCAAATCTATCTTGCAGAAGTCAGGATAGATGGAGGGTACCCACGAAGGCTTTAAATAGCCTCAGGTATAAGATGACGGTTGAAGGCTAAGGACAACCGACGACCCAGATCGAAACGACGCTTCGAAATGCGTAAAAAGCAAGATCAACGGTCGAAGGGATGCCACATGGAAACATGTGGAAGCGAGCACCATATGCAGAGAAACCTCCAATCGTCGCACTGCCATTAAAATAATGGAGGTATTTCCGATTCATTGGAAATAGTGAATGGAACACAAAACCAGGAAAACGTTTGAACTTCGCAGAAGGGAAACGTGCGGACTTTGCAATAAATGAAGTAGTGGGGAAGATTAACGCATCTTCCCGAAACGCATCTTCACAATATTTCTACAAGATCATTATTCGGCGAGGAATGAAGAGTTAAGTGATAAGTTTTATCATTAATACTTTGATATTCAAGGCAATACTTCGGCAAAAGATGGGGAAATTTTGAGACCAGTATGAGTAAAGAAATATCTATTCATTAAAATGAGGGTACATCTTTACAAAAGAACAACGCCCTAAGCCTTTTCTTCATTGTTGCCCGAAGGACCCTGTAAAACCCAGCCCTAACCTTGACCCGGAAACCTTGTTATTTGTAGGTCCGATGACCCGAAGTAAAGTAAGAAGTCAGCTTTGGGCCATCCCAGTAGAGGACTTGGTGTCTGGCTTTGAATCCATGAAAGTTGATGATGAGGTTCTATTTATGGAAACTGAATCCTGATGAAGATCTAATTAGTTGATGGACTTGGAGTGCTCTCTATCTTGGTTTGAAGGCATTTCTACCTATTAGGTAAGTCACTTGACTTGTGTGCAAAACCCCTTTAGGATTGGATTTGATCTGGACCTTCAATTCCCTATTTTGGTCTTGCTGTCAGCATTGGTCGAGTGATTGGTCGACTGGGCCAGTCGACCAATCCACTCGACCAATGAGTGCTGTCTTTGGCAATTAGGTTGTTCTTGCTCTATTTAAGTCCAATCTCGAGTCCACTTCGTATTTGCTGCCTCCAAACCCTCTGGAACGAACCAAAGACCTCTGCAAGTCATCTCTCTTGCATCCTTGGTGTTTTCTTGACGGATCTTCGTCGAAACTCTTCTTTTTGCATCAAAAGGTATGTCTACTCTCTCTTCTTCTCCTCCATCTTTGTTTTTCTTTCCTTTTTGAGTTGAGACAGTAGAAGAGATGCTGCATTCTCTGTTGCAAACATCTCTGAACATGTTCTCATGATCATCCTAAGGATTTGAGGCTAGAACAATGATCTTAACCATGATCATTGCAAGCTTTTGAAGGAATCATGATCAAACCATGATTTAATCTCTGTTAAACTTCTAATCTGAATTCTGATCTCTTTGGATCTTCTATGTTGATCATGTTAGTAGGTAATTACTGTGTTTTCTTTCCATGATCCATAATCTATAGATTTCTAGTTGTTCTCTTCTACCATACTATGTGTTCTTCATGATGCATGATAGTTACATATATGGTAGGTTTTATTTCCTTATTTAGATTTATGCTTCTAAGCCTTATTCCATGAAGATCTATGTATGTTTTCATTACCGAAAGCAATGATCCATCCTCCTATTGTTCTTGTCTTTGTTTTCTATTTCAAATTCATCAAGATCCATGGTTGAGTTAATTATGGTAACTTTTTGTTTCCTAATTTGGATCTTGATATCTTGATTTGATTGGTGTTTTGAGGTCCCCTATTTGTTAGAATACTACTGATGTAGTCTACCCCTTGATTAGTACCCTTTTGAACCACCAAATTCGGATTTCATATCTTAAAACTCTGATTTTTAGGCTACTGTCTGCATTGGTCGACTGATTGGTCGACTGGACCACTCGACCAATGAGTACAGCAACTCCAGATTTGGTCTGTTTCGGATGTTTTGATATCTTTTCTGTTAGGGATCTTTCCTAATATGTTGTATATACTTGTTTAGGACCTTCTTCTCAAGTTTGCCAAGATCTTACTTGATTTCTTAGGATTCCTTTGCGAGTTATAAAAGGTAAGGATGGTTATTTCCTTAATTACATAGATAGCATGAATCTAGTTTCTATATTTGAATATCATAGATATGATTCCTAAATTAGATTCTTACAATGATATACTACTGTTGCATAACTTTGATTACAGTAGCATTACTTATTCATATTAAATTGATTCATGTATGATTTACTTACCAATGTTGTACAAATGATTGTAATTATTGATTTCTTTCCATATATGAAGTTACCATATATGTGATGATATGAATTGATGCATGTGTATGCTTAAGTATGGTTTGGAAAGGAGAGGTGTCCTTTTGACACTTCTGTCCTTGGACTACTACGGGAATATTATGGGATGTTTCCGGAGATGCCCTCTGGACACCTTCCTAAACTCTTGGATGACATATCTAGGATTGTCTAGTAGTGTTTGGCTAGGATGTCTGTTATGTCGGACCCTAATCGGAGGGGTATTGAGACCGAACGACCCGTGGTAGCAATGGGGATTCATGGGCGCTCAAGACCGGTAACCAACCCGTGAGAGGACAGGAATCACATTGTGGGGGCCATTTATTGGTAGGGTTGCATATGGTTAGACTTGGGCTCACGGGCGCTTAAGACCGGTAACCAACCCGTGAGAGGACGTGAGAGCTTCCCGTTTACCATATGTGGATGATCAATAGGGTTGATGAGTCCGTAGTCCGAGTTGATCGGTGCCATAGGATACGCTGACTCTAGTGTGAAGGATACCGGAAAGGATCGTCGGGGACGAGGAATGGAAGTATCCGGATCGACTTGATGTAACTAAGTAGAAGACTTGCATTTGGCTAGGTTTTACCCCGACATGCGCCAGTACTTATACCAAATGGTTGTGAGAGAGTGTGTTGACTTAACCCCCTGCCAAGGTTTGTCTGAGGGATGAAGGACCCATTACCAATCGGCTGCTCAAGACCGGTGAAATGATCCGTGAGAGAATCCAAGATATCTTAAATGGTTGAGGATGTGAGTGGACTTTCCTAAAGAAGTACGGTGCTATGACTTAAAGCATGTCGCGCAATAGAGACCAGCATACATAGAGTTAGATTCATTCATTCATTGTTTGTCTCATATCATATTGCATTTATGTTTGTTCTGGAATTCTGCCATTTATGTTATTATGGATTTTAACTGCCTTACTGAGTTTCTTTGAAACTCATTCCTTTATTGTACAATGTTGTTAGACTATCCTGCAGGTACTGAGTACTATGACGGTCCCTATGAAGAAGCGCAAGGCGAAGAGGCATATCTCCAGGAAGGTGATTGCGGTTACCACAATTACTCCGAAGATCCCGCGGGTGGTTATGCTCCGTACGATGCTTAGTCCGACCATTGAGTGGAAGCGTCCTTGTGCCATTTATGAGATTTACACTTACAAGGATGTTGTCTATAAAGTGGAGAACAATTTAGTTACCCAATGTACTTATTCTTGGGATTAGGTTTTGTCTAGTTTATTCTTTTAGAGCTACTTTTCCGCTGGTTGTAAAGTGGGATTTTTGCCTCGCTTTACTTATCTGTTTGATACTCTGATTATATTTAGTATTCTAATTCATTTATGATTCATTCTTTCTTTATTGGATCTATGATTTATCTTCCGCACTCATGTTATGATTGTTCATGATTATGTTATTGTTTATGTGGGAGGTTGATCACTCGATACCCGATCTTCGGGCTGTGGATCACACTCTCGGGTATGCGGATAGGGTACCGGCTGGGAGGGCGTGAATGATTGGTATCGAGCCCAAGGTTCGAGGAGATCCTAACCACAAAAGACAACAATCGAACATTCCTGAGTCATTGATCTGAAATGACTCTTCTACTCTTAGAAGTGAATAATAGAACACTGAATTAGAAACTTGACCTTTGAGGCATATGAGAACATTTCGAATAACATACAATAATTATACTTGAACAAATGTCACTAATGCAAGGAAAAGAAAGTTGCATAACATACAATAATTAAAGAGAAACAAAATGAACTTCATTAATTTCAAAAGTTTTTACAACGATTACATCCGAAATGCATAAATGGAAATCCTAAGGTACAATCTATCTAGGTGATCCGCTCGATCTCTCGTATGCTCCGAACTCCTCTCGCTAGCTGAGTCACCCGATGCTCTATCCTATCCCGTCGTGACTCCATCCTCTCGTACATCTGCTCCTGTCGACCTCCATCCTCTCTAGCATGGAAGTCATCGATCTCATCTCGTGCACCAAGATCCGAAGTCTCCGGAACCGCATGTGAAGGGCCACCTACCTCGAAGTGTGATGAAGGAAACTCGTGATGCACAAGGCTCAGCCTCGCGCATATCCGCATCATCTCCGGCCCGATCATCACTATCGGGACCGATATCCTCTCCTCCATCCTCTCGATCCCCGATCCTCATCCTCTCGATTCATCATCATCCTCACCCTCCGGACTAGGAGATCTCTCGATCGATGTAGTCTCATCCGACGAATGGTCCGAGTCCCAATAGGGTATCCCCGTGATCTAGTGTCCACTGGTGTATCCTCGAAACTCACCCCGAAATGCCCGAAGATCAAAGTCGAAGCCTCCCATAGCAAAGGTTCCGCATGCTAGGCCGCAGAACTAAGTCCAAGCATGACCTGTTGAATGATGTAGGAGAGATCGATCTCGAAGCCCATGTAGATGCGGTAGATGACTAAGGCCTCCATCACCGTGACCCGATGGTGATGTCCGGCTTTCGGCATGATGTTTCGGCCGACTATGCGACCGATAATACGTGCGCAGAACCCGTCATCCGTCCGCTAGTCCACGGTGTGAAGCATCGACGGCTATCCCATAGCGTAGAGCATGTCTCGCGAAGCTCGTACGGCATCGGATGGTCTGTCCCGGATCTGCTCCCGCGGTATCCACACACACCGTTGTGGATAGTAAGGAACCCGCAAGATCTCAGCCGGTGTCCGGGTAGAGAAGCGAATCCGAGTCTGGAAGACCCCGCTCCCGAGGACAAGTCTAAGTGGATGTCCCCGGCCTCGAGCCTCCTCCGTGTAGGTAAGGTTGCCGAAGAACAACCTCACTAGCTCCGGTATACCGGCAAATCCTCGGTGAAGAGATGAGTCCACCGTAAAGTGTCAAACCTCCGCCGAATCCTAAAGGCTACGAGCTGGCGTAAGTGAAGTGGACGTCCCATCTCGATGTTGCAAGAGCTGAAGTAGGCCTCGGACGAGAACTCGGCCTGAGGGGTGTCAAACATGTCCGGTCTCCTAACCTCCCGTCTAGGCTCGAAAGGAACCCGACCTCTGCCCCCTAAGAGCACCTACGATGCGACCACGACCTCCCTACCTCCTCCTCGCCCTCCCCTCTCGCATAGTGTATCCGTGAAAGAGACAAGAGACAATTCCAATTAGTGCTATTTTAAGATTTGAGCCAAAAGGGTATTTTCGTAATTTTTCGGAAAATTTCAAATTTGGGGGAAATTTGATTTGAACATACTAGCATGTGCGCAATACTTGGAATTTCATGTCTATGAAGTTGTTTTGATGAAAATCGATCGAAAACTTGGTTTAAAGCGAAAAAATGCAGCAAGAAGGAAATTTGGGGATTTTGCAATTTAGGTCAAAATTGGATTTTTGAAAAGTTGAAATTGGTTAAATCAAATTGTATGGACCTATCTACAATGTCATCTTGAGCATGTAGCATTTGATCTCGTGCGAAAATTTCAAGCAGTTTGAGAGAAAACGAAATTTTTCTAAAGATATCGATTTCGGTATAAAACTTTGCGAGATGAGCACCAATGTGTTAAAACTTGTAGTCTATGCATGGCATTGTGTTTAAAACCTAGGGAATATGTTTCTAAGCATTCCTAAGCATGATTTCTAGCATTGGATACAAGTAAAGCATGGTTTTATTGAAATGCAAGCATGAGAAGATGAAAATGGAAGAAAGAATGAGAGATTTACCTTGTTTGTGAAGTTGGTGTGTTGTGGTGTTGTTGTTGAAGCACTAAATCACCTCAAGAACACTTGTGGGAACTCTTGGAGATTTTACCTAGAGCTCTCTCACCTTTGGAAGAAGTTAGAATGAGGTTGGAATGTGGAAATGAGGCTTATAATGCGAATTTTCGCATTCCCGTCCGCATTGGTCGACTCATTGGTCGATCGGGTCACTCGACCAATCACTCGACCAATGGTCACAGTGACCTCATTTGCCGTTGAATTTTTGGAAAATGTGATTTTTGCCTTAGGGAATATTGTTTGATGACTATATGGATATATTTGAGCATGATTTAAGTTTTCAAATCATTTGGACTTGTAGTTTATGTTGAATCTTCGAAATTCGGTATTTTGATGTTCTCGGTTTTGCAGAATGGTTACTCTGAGAAGTGGGCGTGGTGAATCCAGTGGTCATGGAGGTGGTGAAGTACCTCGGGGAGGTGGTGAAGTACCTCATGGAGGTGGTGAGATACCAAATGTTGATCGGGGTACTCATGAGATCCCCGGTGCCCCGAATGTTGGAAGTTTGCAGAGATATTGCCAATATTATGGGCAATATGATGCAAGCAAAGAAGCGTCTCGGTTCAACCGGATGTTGGTGGGTTTCATGACTCGCATAATGAGACCCGGGCTGGTGCTAATGTGAATCCTCATGCCGCATCCTGAATGCGGGAGGTTTAGTCGGAACTCCTCATACTCGCTTGATGGAGAGTTTTCTCAAGATGCAAGTACCCACTTTCACCGGAGTTACCAAGGACCCCTTGTTTCCTAACAAGTGGCTTCGTGAGTTGGAGAAGGCTTTCCGACATCCGCAATGCTCGGAAGCTCGTAAGATTTTGTTTGTTGGAGCGTAAGTTGCAACAAGAAGCCGATGCATGGTGGATCTCCACTCGCCCTGCTTTTGGAAGGTTTGCATGCAGGGAGTTGTAACTTGGGAGTTATTCAAAGAGGCTTTTTGTATGAACTACTTTCCCGAGGCGGTGAAAGATGCGAAGGAAGCTGAGTTCATGATTCTCGACTCAAGGAACTCGTCTCGCGTTGGAGTACCAACAGAAGTTCGAGGAGCTTCATTTCCTTGCTCCGGATTCTTTGAAGGAAGACCTCGCCAAAGCAAAGAAGTTCTTCAAAGGACTCGCGCCTCGCCATTAAAGCTTACCTCACAATCCAGCCTATAGTGAGCTATGCTCAAGTGGTGCGGAACTCGAAAAAGTTGGAAGAAACAGAGAAGGAAAGTGCTCGTGTGCAAAAGCCTTGGCGGTCAAGGAATTCTGGTTTGGTGGATCGCAATGACCGTCGTTTTGTGAGACCTACACCCTACCCCCACTCCTACCTTTCGGGCTAAGAGTGTAGGTCGAACACGGGGTTTCAGCAGCCCGGCCAGTTTAGGACAAGATGGCGGAAACCGACCACCAGCAAGTGCAAGTGCAAGTGCAAGTGCAAGTGCAAGGCCTTTTGTTCGAAGCCCTCGTTGCAGCCACCCCCGTTGGATCCAGCAATCCCGTTTGCTTCTACCGCAAGCAAGCTGGTCATTTTGCTCGTGCCCGTCCGGCGGCCCGCCCAAAGCCAGCCGCGCCCCGTGGTGAAGAGTGCTCCCGCTCCTCCCTCCGGTAGAGTTTTCGGTATTTCCAAGGCCGAGCAGGATCCAAGCCATGATGTGATTACAGGTACATTGTTAGTCGCTTCTATTTCGCATTTGTCTTATTTGATACGGGTGCATCTCATTCGTTCATGTCATCTCGCATTCATCAAGAAGACTAACCTAATCCCCGGGAAGTTGTCTAGTTGTTTATTGATTAGTACACCTACTGGTCCTGTTGTGAAACTAGATAAGGGGTTATCTAAATGTCCTGTGTTGATTGGTGAGAAGAACTTGGAAGCCAATTTTGTGATTCTTGACATGAAGGACTTCGATGTTATTTTGGGAATCGATTGGTTGACAGCCCACAAAGCCGTGTTCCTTTGTTCCTCAAAGAAGATTCAGTTCCATATTTGTGGAAGTCCGGTCTTTGAATTTCGTGGTGAAAAGAGAAGGGTTTGTAAGAAGGTGCTGTCTCGCACCGATGCAAGTCTATGCCCTAGTGGATGATGCTTCATCTCTGAAGGCAAGGGTATAGTGGAGAAAAGAGTCGATGAAGTCGGAGTAGTCTGCGACTTTGTTGATGTCTTCCCCGATGATCTATCGGAGTGCCTCCGGACAGAGATGTCGAATTTTCTATTGATCTCGTCCCCGGTGCTGCACCGGTATCTAAAGCTCCGTACGGGATGGCTCCTACCGAGTTGAAAGAGTTGCAAAATCAGTTGAATGAACTCATTGATAGAGGTTTCAGTGCAGCCTAGTGTGTCACCTTGGGGAGCTCCGGTCTTGTTCGTCAAGAAGAAAGACGGTAGTATGCGCTTGTGCATCGACTACCGTGAGTTGAATAAGTTGACTATCAAGAATAGATATCCGCTGCCCATAATCGATGATCTCTTCGATCGTTGAAGGGTGCAGTTGTGTTCTCAAAGATTGACTTAAGGTCCGGATATCACCAATTGAAAGTGAAGTCTAGTGATATCTTCAAGACAGCTTTCCGAACGCGGTATGGTCACTACGAGTTTAGAGTCATGCCCTTCGGATTGACCAATGCTCCTCGCGGTGTTCATGGACCTCATGAACCGAGTATTTCATGATGTGCTTGATAAGTTTGTGATTGTTTTCATTGATGACATCTTGATCTATTCGAAGAGCGAAGAAGAGCATGCGAGTCATCTAAGTTTCACTTTGCAAAGGTTGCGAGAAAAGAAGTTGTTCGCTAAGTTTAGCAAGTGTGATTTCCGGCTTAAGAGAGTGGTATTCCTTGGTCATGTAGTTTCAGCCGAAGGTATTCGGTGTCGATCCTGAAAAAGTCCAAGTCGTGGCTGATTGGGAGAGACCGAAGTCGAGAACGGAAATAAGAAGTTTTCTTGGATTGGCGGGTTACTACCGAAGGTTTATTGAGAATTTTCTCGGTTGGCTGCTCCTATGACTAAGTTGACCAGGAAAGAAGAGAAGTTTGTTTGGTCCGACGCTTGTGAGAAGAATTTCCAAGAGTTGAAAGATAGATTGACAAGTGCCCCGGTTTTGACTATACCCGATAGTTCCGGTGGTATGACAGTTTATACCGATGCGTCAAAGATTGGTTTGGGTTGTGTACTGATGCAACATGGCAAGGTCGTAGCCTATGCTTCTCGGCAATTGAAGGATTATGAGCGGAATTACCCCACTCACGATCTAGAACTTGCCGCCGTTGTCTTTGCTTTGAAGATTTGGAGACATTATCTTTACGGTGAGAAGATTGCCATTTTCACGGATCATAAGAGTTTGAAATACTTCTTTACCCAAAAGGAGTTGAACATGAGACAAAGGAGATGGTTGGAACTAGTCTCCGATTATGATTGTGATATTCAAGATCATCCTGGGAAAGCAAATGTTGTTGCTGATGCTCTTAGTAGAAAGAACCAGAAGAAGACTTTGGATTTGAATGCTTTGAGTTTACCATTGTGGTCTTCTATTGAGAGTTTTGATTTGGAAATCGTCCCTGAGAATTCTGATTTTATTCTTTCCGCCATGACGGCAAGATCTGGTCTTAGAGATAAGATTGTTGCTCTCACAGAAGTTCGATCAAGAGTTTTTGATCAAAGTTGAGAAGATTTCTTCGAATCCCGAGTTGGACCCCGACTTTGGTATATCCATGGATGGTGCTTTGTTGTTTAGAGGAAGATTGTGTGTGCCTCGCAAACGAAGAAGTTAAGAAAGAAATATTGAAGGAAGCACACGGGTCAGTCTTTACCAGACACCCTGGAAGCACCAAGATGTACAAGGACTTGAAGGAACATTTTTGGTGGATTGGTCTAAAGGCGGATGTTGATGATTTTGTTGCCAAGTGTGAGACTTGCCAACGTGTGAAAGCCGCTTCGACAACCTCCATCTGGATTACTTCAACCCCTTCCTATTCCTAGTTGGAAGTGGGAGGATATCTCCATGGACTTTGTGACTAGCTTGCCTCGGACAAGTAAAGGCAATGACACCGTGTGGGTGATTGTTGATAGGTTGACCAAATCAGCCCATTTCATTCCTATGAAGATCACTCATACCTGGATAAGCTAGCAAGGCTTTATGTGGATAATGTGGTTCGTCCGCATGGTGTGCCATTGAGTATTGTCTCGGATCGTGATCCTAGGTTCACCTCAAGGTTTTGGAATAGTTTGCGTAAGGCCTTGGGAACCCAATTGAACTTGAGTACAGCTCATCATCCACAGGTCGATGGACAATCTGAGCGGACAATTCAGACATTGGAAGACATACTCAGATCTTGTGTGGTGGATATGGGTGGTAATTGGGATGAGCACCTAGCTTTGGTTGAGTTTGCCTATAACAACAGTTATCAAGCCACAATAGGCATGGCTCCATTCAAGGCTTTGTATGGTAGTACTTGTAGGACACCTTTGTACCGGACTCGAGACAGTGAAAGAAAAGTCTTAGGTCCCGAGATGATTGAAGCTACAAGTGCTATGGTAGATATGATAAGAGAAAGGATTAAGTCCGCCTAGTCAAAGAGTAAATCTTATGCTGATAAGAGAAGGACCGATTTGGAATTTCAAGTTGGAGAGAAAGTCTTTCAAGGTCTCACCAATGAAGGGTGTGATGAGATTCAATGTTAAGGGAAAGCTTAGCCCTCGTTACATTGGACCTTTCGAGATTTTGGAAAAGGTTGGACCTGTTGCGTATCGATTAGCATTACCTCCGCCTCTTGCTGGTGTGCACAATGTGTTTCATATTTCGATGCTCCAAAAATACATAGAGAATCCGGAACACATTTTGCAGCAAGCACCTGAAGGACTTAGTGCTGATTTGACCTATGATGAAGAACCGGCCGAAATCTTGGATAGGAAGGACAAGCAGCTGCGGAATCGCGCCATTCCTTTGGTGAAGATTCGGTGGAAGAACCATACCCCTCAAGAAGCTTTTTGGGAGAAGGAAGAAGATATGAAGGAGAAGTTTCCTTACCTCTTTGGAAGCACATGTACGCTTTCAATTTCGGGGACGAAATTTCTTTAAGGGGGGGGAGAATGTAAAACCCAGCCCTAACCTTGACCCGGAAACCTTGTTATTTGTAGGTCCGATGACCCGAAGTAAAGTAAGAAGTCAGCTTTGGGCCATCCCAAGAGAGGACTTGGTGTCCGGCTTTGAATCCATGAAAGTTGATGATGAGGTTCTATTTATGGAAACCGAATCCCGATGAAGATCTAATTAGTTGATGGACTTGGAGTGCTCTCTATCTTGGTTTGAAGGCATTTCTACCTATTAGGTAAGTCACTTGACTTGTGTGCAAAACCCCTTTAGGATTGGATTTGATCTGGACCTTCAATTCCCTATTTTGGTCTTGCTGTCAGCATTGGTCGATCGATTGGTCGATCGGGGCAATCGACCAATCCACTCGACCAATGAGTGTCTGTCTTTGGCAATTAGGTTGTTCTTGCTCTATTTAAGTCCAATCTCGAGTCCACTTCGTATTTGCTGCCTCCAAACCCTCTCGGAACGAACCAAAGACCTCTCGCAAGTCATCTCTCTTGCATCCTTGGTGTTTTCTTGACGGATCTTCGTCGAAACTCTTCTTTTTGCATCAAAAGGTATGTCTACTCTCTCTTCTTCTCCTCCATCTTTGTTTTTCTTTCCTTTTTGAGTTGAGACAGTAGAAGAGATGCTGCATTCTCTCGTTGCAAACATCTCTCGAACATGTTCTCATGATCATCCTAAGGATTTGAGGCTAGAACAATGATCTTAACCATGATCATTGCAAGCTTTTGAAGGAATCATGATCAAACCATGATTTAATCTCTGTTAAACTTCTAATCTGAATTCTGATCTCTTTGGATCTTCTATGTTGATCATGTTAGTAGGTAATTACTGTGTTTTCTTTCCATGATCCATAATCTATAGATTTCTAGTTGTTCTCTTCTACCATACTATGTGTTCTTCATGATGCATGATAGTTACATATATGGTAGGTTTTATTTCCTTATTTAGATTTATGCTTCTAAGCCTTATTCCATGAAGATCTATGTATGTTTTCATGTTTTCATTACCGAAAGCAATGATCCATCCTCCTATTGTTCTTGTCTTTGTTTTCTATTTCAAATTCATCAAGATCCATGGTTGAGTTAATTATGGTAACTTTTTGTTTCCTAATTTGGATCTTGATATCTTGATTTGATTGGTGTTTTGAGGTCCCCTATTTGTTAGAATACTACTGATGTAGTCTACCCCTTGATTAGTACCCTTTTGAACCACCAAATTCGGATTTCATATCTTAAAACTCTGATTTTTAGGTTATCGTCGCATTGGTCGACTGATTGGTCGATGGACCACTCGACCAATCCACTCGACCAATGAGTACAAAGCAACTCCGCATTTGGTCTGTTTCGGATGTTTTGATATCTTTTCTGTTAGGGATCTTTCCTAATATGTTGTATATACTTGTTTAGGACCTTCTTCTCAAGTTTGCCAAGATCTTACTTGATTTCTTAGGATTCCTTTGCGAGTTATAAAAGGTAAGGATGGTTATTTCCTTAATTACATAGATAGCATGAATCTAGTTTCTATATTTGAATATCATAGATATGATTCCTAAATTAGATTCTTACAATGATATACTACTGTTGCATAACTTTGATTACAGTAGCATTACTTATTCATATTAAATTGATTCATGTATGATTTACTTACCAATGTTGTACAAATGATTGTAATTATTGATTTCTTTCCATATATGAAGTTACCATATATGTGATGATATGAATTGATGCATGTGTATGCTTAAGTATGGTTTGGAAAGGAGAGGTGTCCTTTTGACACTTCTGTCCTTGGACTACTACGGGAATATTATGGGATGTTTCCGGAGATGCCCTCTGGACACCTTCCTAAACTCTTGGATGACATATCTAGGATTGTCTAGTAGTGTTTGGCTAGGATGTCCTGTTATGTCAGACCCTAATCGGAGGGGTATTGAGACCGAACGACCCGTGGTAGCAATGGGGATTCATGGGCGCTCAAGACCGGTAACCAACCCGTGAGAGGACAGGAATCACATTGTGGGGGCCATTTATTGGTAGGGTTGCATATGGTTAGACTTGGGCTCACGGGCGCTTAAGACCGGTAACCAACCCGTGAGAGGACGTGAGAGCTTCCCGTTTACCATATGTGGATGATCAATAGGGTTGATGAGTCCGTAGTCCGAGTTGGCTCGGTGCCATAGGATACGCCGACTCTAGTGTGAAGGATACTGGAAAGGATCGTCGGGACGAGGAATGGAAGTATCCGGATCCGACTTGATGTAACTAAGTAGAAGACTTGCATTTGGCTAGGTTTTACCCCCGACATGCGCCGTACTTATACCAAATGGTTGTGAGAGAGTGTGTTGACTTAACCCCCGCCAAGGTTTGTCCCGAGGGATGAAGGACCCATTACAAATCGGCTTCTCAAGACCGGTGAAATGATCCGTGAGAGAATCCAAGATATCTTAAATGGTTGAGGATGTGAGTGGACTTTCCTAAAGAAGTACGGTGCTATGACTTAAAGCATGTCTGCCAATAGAGACCAGCATACATAGAGTTAGATTCATTCATTCATTGTTTGTCTCATATCATATTGCATTTATGTTTGTTCTGGAATCCCGCCATTTATGTTATTATGGATTTTAATCGCTTTACCGAGTTTCTTTGAAACTCATTCCTTTATTGTACAATGTTGTTAGACTATCCTGCAGTACCGAGTACTATGACGGTCCCTATGAAGAATCGCAAGGCGAAGAGGCATATCTCCAGGAAGGTGATTGCGGTTACCACAATTACTCTGAAGATCCCGCGGGTGGTTATGCTCCGTACGATGCTTAGTCCGACCATTGAGTGGAAGCGTCCTTGTGCCATTTATGAGATTTACACTTACAAGGATGTTGTCTATAAAGTGGAGAACAATTTAGTTACCCAATGTACTTGTTACTGGGATTAGGTTTTGTCTAGTTTATTCTTTTAGAGCTACTTTTCCGCTGGTTGTAAAGTGGGATTTTTGCCTCGCTTTACTTATCTGTTTGATACTCTGATTATATTTAGTATTCTAATTCATTTATGATTCATTCTTTCTTTATTGGATCTATGATTTATCTTCCGCACTCATGTTATGATTGTTCATGATTATGTTATTGTTTATGTGGGAGGTTGATCACTCGATACCTGATCTTCGGGCTGTGGATCACACTCTCGGGTATGCCAGATAGGGTACCGGCTGGGAGGGCGTGACAGACCCTGGTCGGGATGACTTTTCTCAAGATCCTGAGAAGAGCCTTCCTCAAGAATGTCATCGGCTAAATCCTCTACAGCAACAACTTGAGACTCGGCTTGTGATTTCTCCTCTGGAAGTGCCGGCTCGTCATCTAGATATGCCTCATATTGAGGGTCATCTGGAAAAGGATCATCTACTCCCTGGGCCCAGTCTGGGAGATCCATACCAACTTTCCCGAAGACCTCTGGGTGGCATACTTCACGAAAAGGAGCAGTGTCGAAGTCAGGGATCGTTCCAAGGATCTGCTCCCAAACGTCGTTCTGCCCCATGCGGTAAGCCTGAATGTTGTAGAAACCTAGCAATTCGGAGAAAGGTACGCTGTTCAGGTATTTCCGGATGCACTCCTTCCGAAGGTTTGGCTTGATATGCTCAGGCTTGCTAGGGATTGCCAACTTCAGATGTTCTTCAAGATCCCTACTCTTATTTTCAAGGCTGTCACCAAACAACGTGGCAGCTGCCTTTTGCTTCCTGGCCTCGCGCTCGGCAGCAGAGACACGAATTCTTGAAGCTTCAAGGGCTTCCTTGAGGGAGGTCACTTCTTCCTCATGCTTTTTCTCGCAACTCTCAAGAGGAGCTGCGATCGGCTGGTCTATTTCGGAATTGGCCTTGGCCAATTTCTCTTCACAAGTTTGCAGCAAGGAGCTGGTGCGACCAACACGGCTCAAAGCTTCCATGTGTTGATAATAGCTCAACACAGCATTCCTGGGAAGACAGAAGATATCAGAAGAAGTCATAAGAAATTACGAGAACATAAATAAGCAAGAAGACCGTTACCTTGTAGATTGACTCACAAGGGAAGTGTCATCCAGGGCTTCAAACTCCTGGCGATCAGAAGGAGCAAGACTGAGAGAGCTCCACTCAGCAGCTTTCTCAGGATCCCGAGTGACCCTATCGGTCATCTTCAGGGTCCACTGGGGGAGGAAGACTTCCTCACCATCCGTCGAAGCTTTGGATTTTTTGTTGGAGGGAGCATCAATTGTGTCATGCCTCCTCTTGGTTCGGACGGAGAGGAGACGATGGCCCTCTCCACCATTGGTTTCTTCCCTTTGCCCGAAGCATCAACTACATGCCTGATATTCCTGATACCCCTGTAAGAGGGGTCGGGAGAGGGAAGAGAAGCCTCTTGATCTGCAGTCAAGACCCTGGGCGATCGTTGTTCGGCTGTCACAACGGCTCTAGCGGCCTTCACCCGCAGACTTTCAGGGTTCGTTCGGGAGGCACCGCAAAGAAGAAGGACAAGAATCGAATTCAAGACATTTCACTTCAGTCAAATCAAAGGATGATGGTTAGAAGCTCACAATGAGCCAAGCCCCAGTACTGAAGGATGGAGTTATACTCCATTTCATATCCATGTATCTCTTGATACCACGGAATGGATTTGATCTTCCTGATGGCCGCCTCGTCTTCTTTGGATAAGGGAAGGCCCCGGTTACTTTCGGACGAAGAAGTAAACCTCCTCCAGGTGGTCGGGAAGTTAAGATCTGATGGAGGCGCTCGACAGAAAAAATATCGTTTGCGCCATCTTTTGTGGTTAGAAGGGCAAGTTCCTTTGGCGAGGATGCTGCCCCTCCAATCAAGTTCAGCCCTATTGCGTTTGGAAAGAAAGACCCATCCGGGAGGATGGGAGATAGAAAGAACATGAAAATGTACAAAAAGAGAAAGAGATGGCGTGATGCCAAGCTCAAAACACAAACCCAAGAAGCCGACGATGAGACACCAGCTATTGGGGAGGAGCATTCCGGAACAAATGTTCCAGTGATTCAAAACTGCGGAAAATAAAGGATTAAAAAAGGGAAAGCGAACCCCGCTTTCCAGTGTATCTATGTACAGAGAAAATTCACCCGAAAGGGATGAATCAACCCTTTCATCAGGGTGGGGAGCCCTAACCTGATATGAGGAAGGAAGGTCAAAATCTTGAACAGCGGAAAGAAGAGTTTCTCCATTATAAATGGAGGGAACAGAGCCAGGCCCACTATTGGACCCGGAGGTTTGAGGCTGCCTAGAGGAATCAACGATCTTGGAAGATCCAGACTCGACAAGGACAGGAGAAGTTTCGGTTTTTCTTTCAAAACCTTTTTGAGAAACTTCAGCGAACTCCTGCCAGAGGACGGTTAGGGTTTTGTTATCACTATCCGACTGTTCGGGGGCAGGAGAAGCAAAAGCATCACTGCTATCACCAGCATGGGGTACTAAAGAAGCCCTATCGTCCGCCATTACTCGTTTCAGTAAACTACAAAAAGAAAAGATCAGTAAACTTACTAATTCAGTGAGACGGAAGCTTGAGAGCAGGAAGGCGCGAAGCAGACGACAAAGGTTCAAATTCCAGACAGGAAGAACGAAACCTACGAAGACAACGAACTGCTTTTAAAACTCCCGCACGAGTGTTCGGGAATCTGAACAATCGAGATTGATTCAAAATTGACGATCAAGATTCAAAGACGTTTTGAAAGTTTGAACTCACGAATCCGAAATAGGCGTTCGGAAACCGTCGCTTGGATGACGTGAGCCACGACAGATCAACTGCAACAAAGACATGTGGCCTTACACTCACAACGCTCGAGGAAAAGTGACCACCGCATTAAATGTGATATGACATTTAATGAAGCACGCAGAGATCATCACCTGACGACGAACCCAGTTAAAAACCAAACCCTCGGGATCAACCGAACGCTTGGTCTGGGGGGCTCGCGATATGGAGAGTTTATGATCAGACCGGGTTCACACCTGGTCCGACCCTTGACCCCGGTCGAGACGGAGAAAACCGAATCGCTCCCGAGCGAACCGGATCCAGAAGATGGCTTGCTGAAGAAGAAAGATTATTCTGCTGCAAGCGTGCCCTAATCTTACTTATGGATTAGGGTAATCACCCTGATGACAGCAGACTCAAACTGACGGCTGCGGATAATCATCATCAAAGGGATAACTATCGCATAACCTAACGGTTATCTCAGAAGTCCTCTACTAGCCCAAACTAGTAGAAGTCTATCGCTCAACGGGTCCTATTGATAAGATCCAACGACTACCCGAAGAAGGCTCGAGTGCATCCAACGAAGGAGATTCGAAGGTACACTCTATATAAACCTCACTACCATACAAGGTGAGGGACGGATCAATTGATCAAGGAGAATACTATCTGAAACTTAGGTTCAGATACATACTGATAGACCTCAACTATCAGCGTCCTGCTATCTAGATCACCTTTCCCGTTTCTTCATTCATTAGCTCTGTACTTCTAGCAGAGCCGTTTGTGATTAAGTTCATCAACTGACTTAGCCTTCGGAGGTGGACTCTCGACCCCAACGGTCGGGCCACATCTGACGCTTTTGTTTTGCAGGACATTACGTGGAGATCCAAGCGCTGAGCAGATTTTGGACGCATCAGACAACAACTCTGTTTTTCATCCGTTTTGACTCCAATCTTTTGGAATCACTTCTTATGACCTATACATGTTTTGTCAAGCTTGTTTAGGTTATTTTGGATCTGTTCTCTGATCTCTTATTTGAAGACTATAAGTTCGGATTACGAGGTGAGTATTCCAACTCACAATATGCCTATTTACATGTCTTTATGTATTATGACATGAATGCATGATTTAGCTGCTGTTATGTTAGTTTCCATTATGATATGAATGCTGTAAGTACATTAGGATCTTAATTTTTCTTATTTACTTTATGTACTTGATTATGTATGAATAATTACTCATGTATGTTCCTTATTTATTTAATATGTCTTATTATACTCTTTCATATGATGAGATATCTGTCGTGGATGATATGACTGAATTATGATTGTGATTATTTAGGTATGATTTGGGATTGGGGAATGTCCTTTTGACATTTCTATCCTTGGACTTCATTGGGAGTAGTATGGGATATTTCCAATGTTGCCCCTTGACACTTCCCGGATTATTTGTTATCATACCTTGGACTTGTCTAGCAGTGTTTGGCTAGGTTATACCCCTGTTATATCAGACCCAATTTGGAAGGGTATTGAGACCGAACGACCAGTGGTAGCAATGGGGATTTATGGGCACTCAAGACCGGTAACCAACCAGTGAGGGGATATGAATCGCATTGGGGGGGCCATTTATGGATAGAGTTGCATATGGATAGACTTGGGCTCATGGGCGCTTAAGACCGGTAACCAACCCGTGAGAGGACATGAGAGCTTCCCGTTTACTATATGTGGATGACCTATAGGGTTGATGAGTCGTAGTCTGGGACTATGCTGACTTTAGTGTGAAGGATATCGAAAAGGATCGCCAGGGGCGAGGAGTGGACGTATCTGGATTTGAGTTGATATGACTAAGTAGAAGACTTGCATTGGGCTAAGCTTTACCCTGACATGCGCCAATACTTAGACCAAACGGTTATGTGAGAGAGCGGTGACTTAAACCCCAGCCAAGGTTGTCCGTAACGTGTACCGACCCATTACCAACCGATGATGAGTGAATTGAGACCTACCCAAAGAAGTATGGTGCTATGACTTAAAGCATGTCTGCCTATAGAGACCAGCATACATACATAGAGTTAGAAGCATATTGCATTTATTGTTTCATATCATTGCATATATGTTTGTTTGTGAATGCATGTGAAGATGCTTATTGTGTTTGGATTACTTGCTAAGTTCTTTTGAGCTTACCCTTTGGGGGACTTGTTTTGAGATGACATTGCAGGTACGAAAGAGAACCCGTGCACCAGCACGGAGAACCTTTCCTTATATGGTTCAGCTCCGGATGTCCTTGGACAAGGTAATGAACAGCGAGGCAGCCAACACTCGGATTTGGGCTGCACTGACGACTCCTATTGATGGCAGCCAGCATAGTCAAATTCGTCGATAGGATCGTGCGCTAGATGCTGATCTGAAGCTTCAAGAGCATGACCCTTGTCACATCCCCCCAGCCGGTACCCTAACTGGCATACCCGGGAGTGTGATCCACAGCCTCGAAGATCAAGTATCGAGGAAATCATCCTCCCACATATACAATAACATAATCATAAACAAGAAATAATCAAGGTTTAAACATTATAAACAAAATATTTAACTCAAGAAAGAATAAATGATATAATCAGAGTGCGGAAAAGATACCAGATATCTGAAGATATCAAGATAAGTAAAGTGAAGCAGAAACTCACTTCACAAACATAGCGGAACGTAGAATGAAAGTTTAAAATGAAATACAACTGAAACCAATGTACTAATAAATAAACTAAGAATATGAGTCTTCAGGTTTATAGATGACGTCTTCATAAGTGTGGACTTCATCAATCCAATGGATTTGTTCTAACTCTACGCTGCCTTCAAAGGTAGTACGCAGCTTGATCCGCCGAGGGATCATCAGAGTAAGCTTGATCGTCGCCAACACCTTGCGTGTAATACGCTTCATCGGCTTGTGCTTCATTGTACTGCTCGTCATAATCCTCTGTACCTGCAGGATAATCTAACAAGAAAATGTACAAAAAGGAATGAGTTTCGAAGAAACTCAGTAAGGCAAGTTAATCCATAACATCATAGATAACATGTGGCAAAACATAACATGATGCAATGCAATATGGAACAGATAAAGTATGAATGCATCTAAACGCTATGTATGCTGGTCTCTATGGTAGGCATGCTTTAAGTCATAGCACCGTACTTCTTTGGGTAGGCCAGTCACTCCCCCTCAGCCATCCTGGCATCTTGGGTCTGCCGGGTAATTGGGTAAAGTCCTCATCAAACCATGGTAGGGGATTTAGTCAATACACTCTCTCACAACCATTTGGCATAAGTACCAGCGCACGTCAAGGAAAAGCCTAGCCCAATGCATGTCATCTAGTCAGTTATATCATCTCAATTCCAGATACGTCCATTCCTCGTCCCTGACGATCCTTTCCGGTATCCTTCGCACTAGAGTCAGCGTATCCTATGGCACCGACCAACTCGGAATACGGACTCATCAACCCTATCGGTTATCCACATATGGTAAACGGGAAGCTCTCATGTCCTCTCACGGGTTGGTTACCGGTCTTGAGCGCCCATGAGCCCAAGTCTAGCCATATGCAACCCTCCAATAAATGGTCCCCACAATATGATTCCTGTCCTCTCACGAGTTGGTTACCGGTCTTGAGCGCCCATGAATCACATTCGCTACCACGGGTCGTTCGGTCTCAATACCCTTCCGAATCGAGTCTGATATAACAGGGGTCATCCTAGCCAAACACTGCTAGACAATCCTAGGTATGACATCCATTGATTCAGGAAAGCGTCGATGGGCATCTTCGGAAAACATCCCATACTATTCCCTCCGATGTCCAAGGACAGAAGTGTCAAAAGGACACTCCCCAATCCCAAACCAAACTTAAGCAAACACATTCTCATATCAGTCATGACATACACAACCAGCAGTTCATCATATACAAGAGAATGTAAAAGCAAAATCAGATTAAGCAGTAATAAGTAACTCATATAATATGAATAATGAAAAGGATAACATAAACAAGTGCTACTGTTCTCACAGTAGGAGATCAGAATTAAAATACAATAACCAGTATGTAAAATCATAGTTTCGCAAAGTAAAAACCAGAGAACAAGCAACCTATGTAGTTAAGGAATCAACTGTCCTTACCTGATTATCGAAGAATATGATCCAAAACCAAAGAGAGCAACTCCAAACTTAGCAAATAGACTCCTAACAATCATAGATACAACATTAGGAAAGATGCCTAAAAGATCAGAGAGCAAACGAATCAATTCAGGCGAAAAACGAAGCTACTGACTCCTTTGGTCGAGTGCTTGGTAGACTGGCCCAGTCGACCAAGCAGTCGACAAAGCAAGTCAAGTCAGAATAGTGAAAACTGTTTTGGCCATAACTTCTTCGTTTGAAGTCGGATTGATCTGAAATTCGAAGGGGAACTTCCTAAGGTATATTAGGATCATATAGTAAGATAAAAATATCAAGTCATGGGGAAATTTTGGGTTCTTGATCTAAACCAAGAAATTAGGGTTTCAACCTTATGGTTCCCATAAAAAGGTTGAGATCACACAATGAAAGAAAATTAAATAATTGGCCAAAAGCAATAAGAAAATCATTGGAAAACTAATTTAGTTTAACAGAAACATTGCCCATGAGGTTTCCATCGCATGGGAGGTTAACAAGAGTTTCCAGAAGATCATACTAGGGTTAGGGTTTCAAGAAAATCTTCGGCTAGGGTTGAGATCAAGATGATGATCATAGATCTCAAAGAAACGAAGGAGATCACGAAGGGATGGTTGCAAGGATGCAGCATCAACTTCCTGGTCTCAATCAAGAACAAGATCAAGAAAAGAAAATTAATAATTCAGAAGAGATACTAACCTTGAATTGTAAGAACAGAGAAGAGAGGCTTCAGATCTGCAGAGGAATCTTCGAAATCACCAGAGAGAGTTTCGGAGAGGTGTTCTCATGTTCACAAAGTGTTTAGGAGGCTGCCGTAACTAAGAAACTCGAAGTAGGGTTTAAATAGAAGTGAAAAACCCTAAAAATTACAAATTCTTGGATTTGGCAAACCCTTTGGTCGAGTGCTTGGTCGAGTGGTCCAATAGACCAATCAGTCGACCAAGCAGAACAGCAAGGTTCAAACAGGGATTCAGAGGGATATACAGGGTCAAATTGAGTGAGGTTTTCTTCTACGAGTCAATGAAGAAGTCTAGTTTCCAGAAATACTTTCAGATCAATAATTGGAGTTCATTAGGTCCACCAACTAAGCTCATCTTCTTTGATGCGCAAGCAGGATTTGACAGACATAGTTCAGCAACTTCGGACAGGGATTTGAAAGGTTATATGGGGTCGAATTGAGTGGGGTTTTCTCCTGGAAGTCCATTACGAAGTCTAGTCTTGGGAAATATATTCAGATTGAGCATAGGATTTCATTAGGTATTTCAACTAATTCACCCCTCTTCGCTGCGCAGATTCAGAACAAAACTGATGGCTCTCATGGAAAGGCTAGGGGTAATCAAGATTCACCCAAGAAAAGAGAAACAAAGAATGCACAATTTGAAAAGGTGTTGGGAAGTTTCCAACAGATAAAAGAACATTAGGGTCTCAGATATGGTTAACTCTCATAAGAGTTGGTTACCTCCCATGAGAGTTACCCATAATAAACTCTCACAAAAACAACCCAAGATAGATAAAGGAACATCTCATTAATATTTCAAAATCAAGAATGGAAATAGGAAGGGTGTACCAATGAGAGAAAAGAATGTAAATAAATTCAAAGGAAAGAAATCCTAATATCCCATGGGAAGACTAGGGAGAATAAAGATTCACCCTAGGGAATAAAGATAAAGAAATCATAATAAAAAAAGTCTTGGGGAGGATCCAATGAATTAATAGAAAATAGAAGGGTTGCCAATTGGTCCAAGGAAAAACAAGGATCAACTACTCAATCATGAGGACACAAGGGAAGGTCATGGTAATAGTATGAGACCTTCCCCACAATCATAAAGATAGGTAGAAAATTCAGGGAAAGTATCATCAAGATTGTTGGTGGAATCAAATTCAAGAATCATCGCCATATGGCTTCAAGAACATAGAGTGAATTGGGGAATTCAAGATAGATAAAGGAACATCTCATTAATATTTCAAAATCAAGAATGGAAATAGGAAGGGTGTACCAATGAGAGAAAAGAATGTAAATAAATTCAAAGGAAAGAAATCCTAATATCCCATGGGAAGACTAGGGAGAATAAAGATTCACCCTAGGGAATAAAGATAAAGAAACATAATAAAGAAAGTCTTGGGGAGGATCCAATTAATTAATAGAAAATAGAAGGGTTGCCAATTGGTCCAAGGAAAAACAAGGATCAACTCCTCAATCATGAGGACACAAGGGAAGGTCATGGTAATAGTATGAGACCTTCCCCACAATCATAAAGATAGGTAGAAAATTCAGGGAAAGTATCATCAAGATTGTTGGTGGAATCAAATTCAAGAATCATCGCCATATGGCTTCAAGAACATAGAGTGAATTGGGGAATTCACTCTAGGGCTAAAAGAATTAGAGAAGAGGTCATTACAGCAGTGTAATACCCTTCTCATAATCAGAATATCAGAAGTAGAGAAGAAAGAATGAATTAAAGAAGAAACAAATTGAATACTAACCTTTTAGAAGAGAAACCGATGAAGAAATCTGAACAGATGTTTGAGGGTCTTTCTTGGCTTCGAAGGAGAGGATCTAGGGCTGTTCCCACGTTCTCCAAAGGTTTAGAACAGATTGGGATTGAAAAACATGGAGTTCCCCCTCTTTAAATAGCACACAGAGTCCAAGAATTACTAGGATTTCACCAAACTGACCCTGTTGATTGATTGGTTGCCAAAGAGGAAGTTCTAAGGTCCTTTCCACGTTCTCTAGAGAGTTAGAAACCTAGTGGGATTGTTTTCCACGAAATTAAAAGAAATAAAGCTTTTAAAAACCTTCAAAACAGAAAATTACAAAAATGCCACTGCCTAGACAACTTGTTCAAAAATAGGGATTTAATGGGCCTAACTTCAATATTTTTGGATGGGCTTCTTTCAACGCATCATACTACTTACCTAGTATGGAGGGATGTCTTCAAACCAGGTCCAACTAAGCTTTAGGTCTATCAACCAAGTTCTTCTTCACCAATGAGTAGTTCAACACCAAATCAATTAAAGTTTCCATAAGGAAACACCATCATCAATATCCATGGGTTTTGGGTCAAACACCATATCTTCTACTGAGATGGCCCCCAAAGACATCATCCTTCATTTTGGGACATTGGATCAACCCTAAGAGAAAGGTCTGACATGGCTTCCTAAGATTTTCAAAGATAGTAAAACTGAAATCACGGTCAAACTTCAAAGTCAACATTAAACAAAACTGAAATCACGGTCCAACTTTAAAGTCAATATTTAAACTAACCCTTCTTTACCCAAAACAGATAGGGTGACCTGGCTAGGTTTGGGCTGGATTTCACAACCCTAAAGTGAAGAAGATGATGACTGAAGAAGAAGAAGAGACAACTGAAGATGTGGATTAGATTCTCTTGTTTCTTCTAGACTTTTATTTTACTTGTATTAGCTTAGAGCTTGCTTTAGATTTCGATCTACCTTCCGCGAATGTTGTGGGGTATATTTCCGCTATACTCTACAGTTGTCTTTTGATTTGGTATCTTGTTATTCCGCACTCTAATATTCTTTAGTGATCCTTCTGTGATCCTTTCTTTACTTTTATTATTAACTTATTAGAATACAATGATTTGTTCTTGCTTTTGATTATGTTATTGTGCTAAATGGATATGATCGTTCCTAAACTTGATCTTTTGGGCTGTAGATCACTTCCCCCAGGTAACCCAGATAGGGTATAGGCTGGGTATATTTAGGCGGGATATGACAAGTGGAAACGATCTTAATCGAACGGCTAGGAAGTGATAAGATCAACGGATAGGATTATGAGATAGTTGAGTTACTTGGAGGAGTCATTATGACTAACTGACCCATCAGATGACGTGTGACCACATGAATGGGGCTAACGCTTGAGAAGCTCAATGTTCACACATCCATTAAGTAGCTCGGGAAGAATAGGCAATCAAGGGAACATCATACCAATCATTGTCTCGACAAGTACTATCCCGCCTGATAGAAACCACCATCGCACAAGCTAGGGGCCATAGTGTTATGAATAAGATGCACACATGTGGACGTATACGTACATGAGGTTAGCATATGGCCCAACCCTCTACCTGGCTAATTGGTCGGGACAGATCCTACCCAAATAAAACTAATAAGGAATGCCCCATTCACGCTAAGGCAAAAAAGGACATGACATAGATAGAAGCTCCTAATTAGGGATTCACCCCAAACAGCTGCACGAGTAGTTATGCGAGACTCCGTCGTCTCCAAGAAATGTAACCTGCACATTATATAATAAAGTACCAATCCTTAGGTAAACACACGAACATTTTCTAGATGATCTCTGAGTAGTCTTCGCTTAGAATCCTAATTTGATCCCCGACTGACTTAGCCGTCAGAGGTGGTTGCCTGGTATTCTAGCTGGCCTGAGTCTAACTTCTTTTGCAGGTCTTCTTCATAGGCGGGACCTTAGTCGGGAGTCAATCCACTTCAGACGGGACCAGGGTCAAATCTAAGATGCAACAATGGTTAATATTGATTTAAGTTTTACTTAAATTATCTTTCAATCTTTGGTAAATAATAGGTAAAAAAAAACTTCTTATGATCTTCCCCCAAATTGAAGTCGACACTTGGTACTAGAGTTGATAGTCCATCCATGAATTAGTAATGAGGACCAATTGGTAATTTTTAAGATATCATTTTAATGAAGGGTGAAATGGACTCTTTGCATTATAAGTTGAATTTAAAGAAGGAAAAATGGTCTTTGTATAGTAAAATTTAACTACCACTTAAAACCATTTGAAGGGAAGTAACATTGGTTTCATAAAATTCAAGATTCGATATGTAATTTCACTATAATACAAGGGGATGTCAACATTTATCCTAATAAATCATTCAATGAATACAAGGATTTATGTGGTTTAGCAAGAAGTCTTATGTTTTACCCAAAAAAAAAAAATCTCTTATGTCCATGATGAATTAAAATCTTCTTTTAGGCTCTTAATCGTGAGATCCTGCAGGTTTACAAGTTCTTGTGAGGATTACTCCCAGAATGTTGTTTAAATAATCTATGGTGAGGTCCTTGCTTTGGTGTATCTTGGGTATCCTAGAAAGATGATGCACTTGTGAAGGTGACAAGCTTATAGGGTGAACCAAAGAATTCAAGAAGTCTTATAAACTGAAAATTATTCAAAAGTGGAATGTCCCTTACAAGATAACAATGACGCCTATTTATAGCTAAGAAATCCTTAAAATACTAGGGAAAAATAAAACAAAGTTAAATTTACTAAAACTAGGAATCCAAATCTAATTAGAAAACTAAAAGTGTCTTGAAAACCCAGTAAATAATGGAATCCAGTTGTTAAAAATTTTAAATTAAAATGATGCTTACTAAGCCATGGCAGGGACGCTGCAGTGCTCAAAAAATCGTTTATTTTGATAGGTTGTAGGTCTCGCAACTTTTCTCAAATCAAAAGTTACACCTGCTTAATTTAAGGATTACCATAACACTCTATTAGAAGGAGTTCTCGAGGTTGCATGGTTTCATATTAGGTAGAGAAACCAATCAGTGTTCAGATTTTCCAGCTGGTTTGGTTCTAGCATGGGGCAAAACGAAACCCCAGCCAAAACCGACATTTGTGAGATATCGCCGAGAAATTGGCAATATACTAATATACGCCGAGTGTGTGCGAACCCAGGACTTCCCCGTAGGAGGGCGGGTCTTTAACCGCTTGACTAACCCATCATTGGCATTTTGTAATAGAATCTTCAAAGTGAAAGGATATCATTCCAATTATGTTCGAATGATTTAGGCCTCAGAATGTAACATAATAATTGTGGCTAGACAGGAGAATTTAAGTGAAAATATTTATAGAAAATAATTCAAATTTACCACATATTTATCACATGTGGCGAAATATACCGAACTAGGGGGCGAAATAGCGAACCGGGCGAAACTTCGTTCCTTGATATGCATCACATTGTTCAAAAAGAAATATTGTTCACTGAAGGGGATAACACTATGTTTACTCGTTCATCCCACGTCTTACTTAGATTAATCATAATAAAGAAAGAACTCTTATGATTTTATGACCACACCCTGTTAAAGCAAGCAGAGAAGGTTCCCACCAACCCCATGAGTGAGCAATGGGGGAGCCACCATAGGGGCTGCCCTTCCCTCCCCCAATATTTTTTTTTTAAATTTGATTACTTTCCTACTTTTCTCCTTTTTTTTTTACTCCATATGTCAAATACCACTATTTGGCCTCTCCAATCATGGTAAAAAATTCGAGGGAAACTCAAGTTTTGACCGGGTGAAAATGGGAAACTTAGGTAGAAACTTGGGAAATTTAGAGGAAACCGAGGACTTTTCCGTACAAGTATCGACATATTTTGGTGAACAACTCATCTTTGAATGACCCATTTTTTGAGTCTATATATATGTATGTTGGAATGTTGATTGAATTCTTGCACGTGTCATTGTGACACTGTAGGCCTTTTATTCATAATACTAGAATGAAGTGAATGATACAACATCCGATGTAGGACTAAAAATAATAAAACTCCTAACAAGACAAAACTACCCTTCTTTTGACTTACAACACTCCCCCTCAAGTTGGTGCGTAGATGTCTATCATGCCCAACTTGTTAAGAATGCTACTGAATAACTTGACACTCAAGCTTTTAGTGAAGATATCAGCTTGTTCATTATCAGAGGTGACAAATGAAATCTAAATCATCCCAAACACAACCTTCTCCTTGATAAAGTGCGTGTCAATCTCTACATGTTTGGTTCTGTCATGCTAAACTGGGTTATATGCTCCACTTATAGCTGATTTGCTGTCAGAAAACTGCCTCAAAGGTCCTTCTAGATCTGCCCCAAGTTCATGGAGAAGGCCCTTCAACCATAATGCTTCACAAATGCCTTGAAAAAGAGATCTAAACTCATCTTCAACACTAGATCGAGCAACTACTTCTTGTTCTTGTTCCTCCATGATATTGGGTTACCTCCTACATAAGCGCAGTAGACTTAAATCTTCTATCATCAAGATATTCTTTCCAATTTACATCTGTATATTCTTCCACTATAAGATGTCTATGAGAAGAAATCAAGATGCCCTTACAAGGAGGGGCCTGGAAGTACCTCAAGATACGGTACACTGCATCTAGATGTGAAGCGTAAGGATCATGCATGTATTGAATAGCAAGGCTATCTGGGAAGGTGATATTAGGTTTGGTATGTGACAAATAAATCAGATCCCCAACCAGTTTTTGATAGATGGTCTTATCAATAGGTTCTCCTTCCTTTGACTTCAAATGTTGATTTGGTTTCTACTGGAGTCTCAGCATGTCTACACCCTAGCATCTTAGTTTCTTCTAGTTGGTCCAATATGTACTTTCTTTGAGATAAAAAAAAAACACCATTAAATGAATATGCCAATTCCAATCCAAGAAAGTACCTAAGCTTGCCCATGTCTTTTATCTCAATCTTTGGCCCCAAGAAAGTCTTCAAGGCTAAGATTTCTTCCTCATTACTTTTTATGATGACTATGTCATCTACATACACTAGAAGAACTGTAATATGAGAACCTTCCCATTTAAAAAATAGGTATGGTTTGCATTGCTCTGCTTTTAGCCATAGGAGACCATAGCCTTATTAAACCTCCCAAACCAAGCCCTAGGAAACTGCTTTAGTCCATACAATGCTTTCCTCAATTTGCACATTTTCCCATGTGTTTCAAGACTAGAATATCTAGGTGGCACATCCATATATACTTCTTCTAGAATCTCTCCATGTAAAAAGACATTCTTAACATCCAACTACTGAAGGATCCACCCTTGGTTCATAGCACATGAGAGAATGGTCTTACATCTTGGAAACTGAAGCAATTGTCTCCCAGTAGTCAAAGTCATAAGTTTGAATGAAGCCATTGGCTACCAATCTCACCTTATACCTCTCAACGCTTCCATATGCTTTATGCTTTATTACAAACACCCACTTGCACTCAATAAGCTGCTTCCCTATAGGCAAAGACACCAACTCCCACAATTTTTTTCTTCTTCCAATGCTTGCATTTCCTCATCCATA
Source organism: Hakea prostrata (assembly GCF_041222555.1). Taxonomy (NCBI): domain Eukaryota; kingdom Viridiplantae; phylum Streptophyta; class Magnoliopsida; order Proteales; family Proteaceae; genus Hakea; species Hakea prostrata. The sequence continues at coordinate 54,435 of NW_028291251.1, forward strand.
TCCTTCTTCTAGTTTGAGTGAGACATTGCCTCCTGCCAGGAGTTATGAATAGAGTTGGAGGACAAAGAGAAAATAAAGCTTTAAAAAACGGGGGTAGGGACTAATATGAAATGTGATTAAAGAGATAGGATCTTTAATGAATGTGCATGGTTGTTTACACAAAGCAATAAGTAGATTTAGGTCAAAAACAGAATCACCAAGTGGAACTGCTTCTTCAAGACAAGAAGTCATTGCTTCCAACTGGCTCGGTTCAGAAGGGGGCTTCTTCTTCCTTTGGTAGGTCCTTAGAGGCCTATGCTCCCCCTGCACATCATCCATCAGTTGTTCCTGCCTGGTCACTCCATCTTCTAAAGGAGAATATGTCAAAAGAGACTCAACAGTAGGAACTTCAGGAGGAATCCCAAGAAGTATTAGAGCTTCTTCACTAACACTCTCCCCCCATAGAAGAGGAGGGGAACAAAAAGGGATTTGCCATTAAAAAACCAAATCCATAGAGACAAAAAAGTTACGAGATTCAGGGTGATAATATTTATAGCCCTTCTATGTAGGTGTATAACTTAAGAAAATACACCATAACTGTAAAACCCAGCCCTAACCTTGACTCAGAAACCTTGTTATTTGTAGGTCCAGTGACCCGAAGTAAAGTAAGAAGTCAGCTTTGGGCCATCCCAGTGGAGGACTTGGTGTCTGGCTTTGAATCCATGAGAGTTGATGATGAAGTTCTATTTATGGAAACTGAATCTTGATAAAGATCGGATTAGTTGATGGACTTGGAGTGCTCTCTATCTTGGTTTGAAGGCATTTCTACCTATTAGGTAAGTCACTTGATATGTTTGCAAAACCACTTTAGGATTGGATTTGATCTGGGCCTTCAATTCCCTGTTTTGGAATTGTCAGTCGCATTGGTCGATCGATTGGTCGACTGGACCAGTCGACCAATCCACTCGACCAATGGGTGCTGTCTTTGGCAATTAGGTCTTGCTTGCTCTATTTAAGTCCAATCTCGAGTCTACTTCGTATTTGCTGCCTCCAAACTCTTTGGAACGAACCAAAGACCTCTGCAAGTCATCTCCCTTGCATCCTTGGTGATTTTCTTGACGGATCTTCGTCAAAACTCTTCCTTTTGCATCAAAGGTATGTCTACACTCTCTTCTTCTCCTCCATCTCTGTTTTTCTTTCCTTTTTGAGTTGAGACAGTAGAGGAGATGCTGCATTCTTTGTTGCAAACATCTCTGGACTTGTCTCTCATGATCATCCTAAGGATTAATGGCTAAAACAATGATCTTAACCATGATCATTGCAAGCTTTTGAAGGAATCATGATCAAACCATGATCTAGTCTTTGTTTAACTTCTGATTTGAATTCTGATCTTCTTAGATCTACTATACTGATCATGTTAGTAGTCTATTGCTGTGTTTTCTTTACATGATCCATGATCTATCAATCTCTAGTTGTTTCTCTTCTACCATACCATGTTCTCTTCATGAATCATGATGGTTACATATATGGTAGGTTTTGTTTCCTTATTTAGATTTATGCTTTTAAGGTTATTTCCTTGAAGATCCAAGTATGCTTTTCATGATACCTTTACCTGAAGCAATGATCCATTCTCCTATTGTTCATGTCTTTGATTTCTATCTTGAATTCTTCAAGATCCATGGTTGAGCTAATTATGGTAACTTTTTGTTTCCTAATTTGGATCTTGATGGCTTGATTCGATTAGTGTTTTGAGGTCCCCTATATGTTAGGATACTACTGATGTAGTTTGCCCCTTGATTAGTACCCTTTTGAACCACCAAATTCGGATTTTATATCTTAAAACTCTGTTTTTTTAGGCTACTGTCTGCATTGGTCGACTAATTGGTCGATCGGACCGATCGACCAATCCACTCGACCAATGAGTACAAACAACTCCAGAATTGGTCTGTGTTGGATGTTTTGGTATCTTTTCTGTTAGGGATCTTTCCTAATATGTTGTATACACTTGTTTAGGACCTTCTTCTCAAGTTTGTCAAGATCTTACTTGATTTCTTAGGATTCCTTTGCGAGTTATAAAAGGTAAGGATGGTTACTTCTTTAACAACATGAATTGCATATCTTAGTTTCTATATTTGAATCTTGTTAAGTTATTTCTTTAATTAGATTCTTATAATGTTATACTACAGTGGTACTGTCTTGATATCAGTAGTATTACTTATTCATATTGAATTGACTCATGTATGATTACTACCAATTATATACAAAGTGATTGTAATTATTGATTTCTTTCCATATATGATGTTACCATATATGTTATGAATTGATGCTTGTGTATGATTAAGTATGGTTTGGAAAGGAGAGGTGTCCTTTTGACATTTCTGTCCTTGGACTACTACGGGAATATTATGGGATATTTCCGGAGATGCCCTCTGGACACCTTCCTAAACTGTTGGATGACATATCTAGGACTGTCTAGTAGTGTTTGGCTAGGATGTCCCGTTATGTCAGACCCTAATCGGAGGGGTATTGAGACCGAACGACCCGTGGTAGCAATGGGGATTCATGGGCGCTCAAGACTGGTAACCAACTCATGAGAGGACAGGAATCACATTGTGGGGGCCATTTATTGGTAGGGTTGCATATGGTTAGACTTGGGCTCACGGGCGCTTAAGACCGGTAACTAACCCGTGAGAGGACGTGAGAGCTTCCCGTTTACCATATGTGGATGATCAATAGGGTTGATGAGTCCGTAGTCAGGGACTATGAGGACTCTAGTGTGAAGGATACCGGAAAGGATCGTCAGGGACGAGGAATGGACGTATCCGGATCGACTTGATGTAACTAAGTAGAAGACTTGCATTTGGCTAGGCTTTACCCTGACATGCGCCGGTACTTAGACCAATGGTGATGTGAGAGAGTGGTGACCTATACCCCCAGCCATGGAATGTCCCGAGGGATGCCGGACCCATTACCAACTGATGATGAGTGATTGAGACCTTCCTAAAGAAGTACGGTGCTATGACTTAAAGCATGTCTGCCAATAGAGACCAGCATATATAGAGTTAGATTCATTCATTCATTGCTTGTCTCATACCATATTGCATTTATGTTTGTTCTGAAATCCTGTCATTTATGTTATTATGGATTTAACTGCCTTACTGAGTTTCTTTGAAACTCATTCCTTTATTGTACAATGTTTGTTAGACTATTCTGCAGTACCGAATATTATGACGGCCCCTATGAAGAAGCGCAGGGAGAAGAGGCATATCTCCAGGAAGGTGATTGCGGTTACAACAATTACACTGAAGATCTCGCAAGTGGTTATGCTCCGTACGATGCTTAGTCCGACCATTGAGTGGAAGCGCCCTTGTGCTGTTTATGAGATTTATACTTATAGGGATGTTGTCTATAAAGTGGAGAACAATTTAGTTACCCATTGTACTTTCTACTGGGGTTAGATTTTGTCTTGCTTATTCTCTTTTAAAACTACTTTTCCGCTGGTTGTAGAGTGGGATTTTGCCTCACTTTACTTATCTGTTTTAGACACTCTGATTATATCTAGTACTCTGATTTATATAGGATTCATGCTTTCCTTATTTGGATCTATGGTTTATCTTCCGCACTTTTATTATTATTGTTCATGATTATGTTATTGTTTATGTGGGAGGTTGATTACTCGATACCTGATCTTCGGGTTGTGGATCACACTCTCGGGTATGCCAGATAGGGTACCGGCTGGGAGGATGTGACAATAACCCATGGGAAACAAGCTTACCATGTCTATGATGGTTACGAACAAAAGCAATGCACCCAAAGGCCTTACATGAGACTATAAAGTTGGCAGTGCCTAAAATAACCTTAAGAGAACAACCCTAGTCTAGGACATGAGAGGGAAATTTGTTAATCAGATAAGTCACAGTCTAAATGGCATTATTCTAAAAATGAGGATGCGCATTCATGGTAAACATAAGAGATCTTGCTACCTCTAGGAGATGTCTATTTTTGAGCTCGTCACCCCATTTTAGGGAGGAGTATTTACACAACTGGTTTGATGGATAATCCCATGAGCAGCAAAATATGAGGGAAAAGGCTCAGTCGAGTATTTATTCCCATTATTAATTCTAAAAATTTTCACAATTGCACCAAACTAGGTCCTAACCATATTATGGAAATTTTGAAAACAGGACAAAACGTCACTTTTCTGACGTAAAAGATACACCCAAGTAGTCCTAGTTTCACACCCCACCCGTCAATATTTGTCCCCCTTGACAACCCATGGGTGCGATCCATAGTCACAAGATCCACAATTTAGCCATCAATAATAATAAATGCAGACAATACCAAATCAAAAGCAAAGATCAGTTCAACAATTAATGTAAAGGAGACAAGTGTCCAAAATCCAATGAAGAGGTAATGAATGTAATCCCAAGAATTAATCAAAGAAAATGTGTCCAAAAGAATGTTTTAGTGGAAGCAAAGAAAATCTCAAAGTTTAATCATCGTTCTTGTCTTTCTCAGGACTGGCATAACTCTCCTCTAATTTCTTGATAAAAGGTGTCATAAAGCCCTCTCTCATCAACCTATCCAAATGATGAACCACTTGTCAATAGGTGCCATAAGAGCACTACATGCACCCGAATGAGGCTTCATGTTGTGCAACACCACTTCCCATTGACATCTTCATAGTCCATTCATTGGGGTTCTCCCATACATATGGAACTTCTCCCACATTTGTATAGTCATCCGAAGAAAATAGAGATAATCCACAAAGAATAAGTTCTGATAAACTAAGTTAGCAACAATCCCATATATACATCAACATCATAAACATAGCAATTATAATAATGAAGAGATGATATACACTAGTATGGATGCATCTAGTAGCAAACCACGCAAGTCTCTAATAAGGTAGACATGCTTTAATATATAACACCATATCTCCTCTAGGTAGGTCTCGTCGCTCTGATCCTTCACAGATTGGCTATATCAGTTGGGATCCTAGGCAAGGGGGTACAATCCTCGTCAATTATCCTTGGTTGAAGTTTAGATCCACACTATCTCACCACAACCATTGACATGAGTATTGGCACATGTCAGGGATTCTATCCCAATGCATGGTCCTACTATAACATATTACATGTGGTCTAGATACCTCTCTTATTGCACCAACCAACTCGGTTCATTATCCTTCTCCACTTAGGAATGAGAATCCTCATGGATTGGTTACCTCTGCTGGACTCCATTCCTTAACCCTATGGTCATCCACATATTGTTGGGGCGGATGCTCTCATGACCCCTCACGACTACCAAGCCGCTTATTGGACGCCCATGAGCCCAATCCTAACATATGCAACCCTACCATTGCATGTTCAACAGTGGACCGATGAATCTCCGCATAGACTAACTACAGCTATAGGATGGAAAAGAGTCACATCACCGTTATCACAGATCACTCGGCTTCAACACCCCCGCTAAAAGGGTAGTAGCATGTAAGGGTACCTAACCATGTAGTCTAGACCTCCTTTGTATGTAATACAACTACCATGATTGTCACATCCTCCCAGCCGGTACCCTAACTTGCATACCCGAGAGTGTGATCCACAGCCCCGAAGATCAAGTATCGAGGAAATCATCCTCCCACATATACAATAACATAATCATAAACAGCAATTAATCAAGGTTTAATATTTTAAATAAAGGTTCAAAACAAATAATGAATAATCAGTATAATCAGAGTGCGGAAAGATACCAGATATCCAAAGATATCAAAGGAAGTAAAGTGAGGCAAACTCACTCCACAAACAAAGTGGAACGTAGTATGAAAATCAAAAAGGGAATTACAACTGAAATAATGTGCTAAGAAATAAACTAAGAACAAGAATCCTCTAGTTTATAGATAACGTCTTCATAAGTGTGGTCTTCATCAATCCAACTGATCTGTTCCAACTCTATGTTGTTCTCATAAGTAGTACGCAGCTTGATCCGCCGGGGGATCATCAAAGTAATCTTGATCGTTGCCAGCACTTTGCGTGTAATACGCTTCATCAACTTGTGCTTCGTTCTACTGCTCGTCATGATAATCTATACCTGCAGGATAATCTAACAGAAAGAAATATACAAAAGGAATGAGTTTCGAAGATAACATGTGACAAAACATAACAAGATGCAATGCAATATGAGACAAACAAAGTATGAATGCATCTAACTCTATGTATGCTGGTCTCTATGGTAGACATGCTTTAAGTCATAGCACCGTACTTCTTTGGGAAAGTCCGCTCACATCCTCAACCATTTAAGATATCTTGGATTCCCTCAACCATTTAAGATATCTTGGGCAGCCGGTTGGTAATGGGTCCTGCATCCCTCTCGGACAAACCATGCTAAGGGGTTAAGTCAACACACTCTCTCACAACCATTTGGCATAAGTACCAGCGCATGTCAAGGAAAAGCCTAGCCCAATGCAAGTCATCTAGTCAGTTACATCAAGTCAGGTCCAGATACATCCATTCCTCCCCTCTCAGGATCCTTTCCGGTATCCTTTCCACTAGAGTCAGCGTATCCAACTCTCTCAAATACAGACTCATCAACCCTATTGGTTATCCACATATGGTAAACGGGAAGCTCTCATGTCCCCTCACGGATCATTTCACCGGTCTTGAGCGCCCATGAGCCCAAGTCTAGCCATATGCAACCCTCCAATAAATGGCCCCCACAATGTGATTCTCGTCCCCTCACAGATCATTTCACCGGTCTTGAGCTCCCGTGAATCCCATTGCTACCACGGGTCGTTCGGTCTCAATGCCCTTCCAAATCGGGTCTAATATAACAAGGGTAAAACCTAGCCAAACACTGCTAGACATCCCTAGGTATGACAACCAATGATTCGGGAAAGCGTCGATGGGCAACCCCGGAAACATCCCATACTATTTCCGATAATGTCCAAGGACAGAAGTGTCAAAAGGACACTCCCCAATCCCAAACCAAACTTAAGCAAACACATTCTCAGATCAGTCATAACATATACAACCAACAGTTCATCATATACAAGAGAATGTAAAAGCAAAATCAGATTAGGCAATAATAGATAATTCATATAACATAAAAATGAAAAAGATAATATAAACAAGTGCTACTGATCTCACAGTAAGAGATCAGAATTAAATTACAATAACAGTAAGTAATCTCATAGTTTCACAAAGTAGAAACCAGAGAACAAGCAATCTATGTAGTTAAGGAATTAACTGTCCTTACCTTCTAACTCGTATAGAAACTTAAAGAATCAAGAATGAACTTGACAAAACCTGAGAAGACAGTCCTAAACAAGTACATAAAACATGTTAGGAAAGATGCATAAAGGAACAGATCAGAAATCAATCAAAGCAGACCAAGACTGAGGTTACTGTACTCATTGGTCGATTGATTGGTCTGTTGGACCAATTGACCAATGAGTCGACCAATGCAGACAGTGGCCTTCAAGAAATCCGAATTTTGAGAATCAAGAACCGATTTCGGTGGTTCAAAAGAGTACAAATCAGAGGGAAACTATTATGGTAGTATCCTAGGGTATAGGGGACATCAATCATAGATCAAAACAAGTTTTCAAGTTACAACCTGGAAATCATGAGGTTAACCTAATTAGGTTGAACATAGGTTAGGAGGGAAAATAGAAAAATTAAAGATAATGAACTAGGATATGAAAGAATTCAGATCTAGTCAAGAAAACATAATAATTGGGTTAACATGATCAACAAGGGGGTTCCTGGGTTTGATTCCAGTAAATTAGGGTTTCACCCTTTTTGCTCCCTGGACAAAGGTTGAGATCTCCGGATGAACAAAGACAAATCAAAACAAGAAAATATAGATGATCAAGTTTAGGTTAACATAATATCACCCAAAAGGGATTTTCCCTACACAAGGTGGGTTACCAAAAGTTCTCCAGACAATCACACAGGTTAGGATTTCAAAGGATTAGGGTTAGGGTTTCAAAGGATTCACTGGCAGAGGTTAAGATCGTGATGATGATCATGAATCTTAAAGAATATGGTGAGATCAGAGAATTGATGATTACAAGAATGCTTCATCACCTTTCTGATCTCAAGGAAGAACAAAATACAAGAAAGAAAATCAGAGATAGAAGACAGAGTGAGTGAAATCATACCTTTGCTGTAGAAGGATGAAGAATTCTTCAAGTCTTTGCATGGGATCACCAAGGAATGCAAGGGAATGGGTTAGATTAGGGTTCTAACTCGTTCCAGACGCTTAGGAGGCAGATGAGGCGGAGTTTTCCCGAGATTAGACTTAAATAGAAGAAACAGGGTCAGTTTGGGAAGTTCAGACACCATTGGTCGATTGATTGGTCTGTTGGTCCAATCGACCAATCAAGACAGCAACTTCAAAACAAGAAATTGAAGGCTCAGATCAAGTCCAAACATCAAGGGGTTTTGCACACACCTAGAGTGACATACCTAGGAGTAAGAAATGCCTTCAAACCAATACAAAGACCACTCCAAGACCATCAACTAATCCAATCTTCATCAGGGTGCAGTATCCAAAATTGGAACACTGGCATCAACACTCATGGATTCCAATCCAGCCATCAAGTCTTCAACAGAAATGGCCCAAAGATGACTTCTTGTCTTACTTCGGGTCGCAGGACCTGCAAACAACAGGGTTTGCGGGTCAAGGTCAGGGCTGGGTTTCACAATGATACTGCTAGGGACATCAGAGAACAATGTCTCATACCCCAATTCCTTGTATCCCAAGCTAGGAATACCTAGCAAGAATAACTCCCCCCCCCACATCATAGTCGCACCAAACACATCAATCCTCATAAAATAATAAGCTAAATACATATAACATCATCGTGTCATCATCAAGTAATCATATTTAGCTACTATTACTGTAGGTTATAAGACGACATACATGTGCAAAGTGATAGGCAATTCATTATAACATATGTCAATATGCAATTGTAACCTTACTTGACTTAGCAAAAATATCATGGAAAGCGTATTATGTGAAACCCAGCCCTAACCCTGACCCGGAAACCTTGTTATTTGTAGGTCCAGTGACCCGAAGTAAAGTAAGAAGTCAGCTTTGGGCCATCCCAGTGGAGGACTTGGTGTCCGGCTTTGAATCCATGAGAGTTGATGATGAAGTTCTATTTATGGAAACTGAATCTTGATGAAGATCGGATTAGTTGATGGACTTGGAGTGCTCTCTATCTTGGTTTGAAGGCATTTCTACCTATTAGGTAAGTCACTTAACATGTGTGCAAAACCCCTTTAGGATTGGATTTGATCTGGGTCTTCAATTCCCTGTTTTGGAATTCGTTGTCAAGATTGCTCGACTGATTGGTCGACTGGACCAGTCGACCAATCCACTCGACCAATGGGTGCTGTCTTTGGCAATTAGGTCTTGCTTGCTCTATTTAAGTCCAATCTCGAGTCTACTTCGTATTTGCTGCCTCCAAACTCTTTGGAACGAACCAAAGACCTCTGCAAGTCATCTCCCTTGAATCCTTGGTGATTTTCTTGACGGATCTTCGTCGAAACTCTTCCTTTTGCATCAAAAGGTATGTCTATACTCTCTTCTTCTCCTCCATCTCTGATTTTCTTTCCTTTTTGAGTTGAGACAGTAGAGGAGATGCTGCATTCTCTGTTGCAAACATCTCTGGACTTGTCTCTCATGATCATCCTAAGGATTAATGGCTAGAACAATGATCTTAACCATGATCATTGCAAGCTTTTGAAGGAATCATGATCAAACCATGATCTAATCTTTGTTTAACTTCTTATTTGAATTCTGATCTCCTTGGATCTTCTATATTGATCATGTTAGTAGTCAAATGCTGTGTTTCTTTTCATGATCCATGATCTATCAATCTCTAGTTGTTCTCTTCTACCATACTATGTGTTCTTCATGAATCATGATAGTTACATATATGGTAGGTTTTGTTTCCTTATTTAGATTTATGCTTTTAAGCCTATTTCCTTGAAGATCTAAGTATGTTTTTCATGATATCTTTACCTGAAGCAATGATCCATCCTCCTATTGTTCTTGTCTTTGATTTCTACCTTGAATTCTTCAAGATCCATGGTTGATCTAATTATGGTAACTTTTTGTTTCCTAATTTGGATCTTGATGGCTTGATTGGACTAGTGTTTTGAGGTCCCCTATATGTTTGAATACTACTGATGTAGTTTACCCCTTGATTAGTACCCTTTTGAACCACCAAATTCGGATTTCATATCTTAAAACTCTGATTTTTTTTTGGCTACTGTCTGCATTGGTCGACTGATTGGTCGATCGATTGGTCGATTGGACCGATCGACCAATCCACTCGACCAATGAGTACGGCAACTCTGAATTGGTCTGTTTTGGATGTTTTGGTATTTTTCCTGTTAGGGATCTTTCCTAATATGTTGTATGCACTTGTTTAGGACCTTCTTCTCAAGTTTGCCAAGATCTTACTTGATTTCTTAGGATTCCTTTGCGAGTTATAAAAGGTAAGGATGGTTATTTCCTTAATTGCATAGATAGCATGAATCTAGTTTCTATATTTGAATATCATTGATATGTTTCCTTAATTAGATTCTTACAATGATATACTACTGTTGCATAACTTTGATTACAGTAGCATTACTTATTCATATTGAATTGACTCATGTATGATTTACTTACCAATTATATACAAAGTGATTGTAATTATTGATTTCTTTCCATATATGAAGTTACCATATATATGATGATATGAATTGATGCATGTGTATGCTTAAGTATGGTTTGGAAAGGAGAGGTGTCCTTTTGACACTTCTGTCCTTGGACTACTACGGGAATATTATGGGATGTTTCCGGAGATGCCCTCTGGACACCTTCCTAAACTGTTGGATGACATATCTAGGATTGTCTAGTAGTGTTTGGCTAGGATGTCCTATTATGTCAAACCCTAATCGAAGGGGTATTGAGACCGAACGACCCGTGGTAGCAATGGGGATTCATGGGCGCTCAAGACCGGTAACCAACCCGTGAGAGGACAGGAATCACATTGTGGGGGCCATTTATTGGTAGGGTTGCATATGGTTAGACGTGGGCTCACGGGCGCTCAAGACCGGTAACCAACCCGTGAGAGGACGTGAGAGCTTCCCGTTTACCATATGTGGATAACCAATAGGGTTGATGAGTCCGTAGTCAGGGACTATGAGGACTCTAGTGTGAAGGATACCGGAAAGGATCGTCGGGGACGAGGAATGGACGTATATCGGATCTGACTTGATGTAACTAAGTAGAAGACTTGCATTTGGCTAGGCTTTACCCTGAAATGCGCCAGTACTTAGACCAATGGTGATGTGAGAGAGTGGTGACTTAACCCCCAGCCATGGAATGTCCCGAGGGATGCCGGACCCATTACCAACTGATGATGAGCGATTGAGACCTTCCTAAAGAAGTACGGTGCTATGACTTAAAGCATGTCTGCCAATAGAGACCAGCATATATAGAGTTAGATTCATTCATTCATTGCTTGTCTCATATCATATTGCATTTATGTTTGTTACGAAATCCTGCCATTTATGTTATTATGGATTTAATCGCGCCTTCTTGAGTTTCTTTGAAACTCATTCCTTTATTGTACAATGTTTGTTAGACTATTCGCAAGTGCTTGAATACTATGACGGTTCCTATGAAGAAGCGCAAGGCGATGAGGCATATCTCCGGGGAAGGTGATTGCGGTTACAACAATTACATCGAAGATTCCGCGGGTGGTTATGCTCCGTACGATGCTTAGTCCGACCATTGAGTGGAAGCGTCCTTGTGCCATTTATGAGATTTATACTTATAAGGATGTTGTCTATAAAGTGGAGAACAATTTAGTTACCCATTGTACTTGCTACTGGGATTAGATTTTATCTAGTTTATTCTCTTTTAGAGCTACTTTTCCGCTGGTTGTAGAGTGGGATTTTGCCTCACTTTACTTATCTGTTTTTGACACTCTGATTATATCTAGTACTCTGATTTATTTATGATTTATTCTTTCCTTATTGGATCTATGGTTTATCTTCCGCACTTTTAATGTTATTGTTCATGATTATGTTATTGTTTATGTGGGAGGTTGATTACTCGATACCTGATCTTCGGGCTGTGGATCACACTCTCGGGTATGCCAGATAGGGTACCGGCTGGGAGGATGTGACATATTAAGTCTCTTAAATACACACTCCCACAGACCTCAGAGATCACCTAGATTAGAGTTAAGAAGTTTCTTTAAAAAGTATGAGATCTAAATAGAGCAAAAATCAAACTAACATGGGCATTGTGACCCAGCCGGTCTCTTGGGGATGTTGGTTGGGTCAATCGACTGTCACTTTCTCGGTGAAGAATTCCAAGTCCAAAATTCAGACTTTTCCTTAGTCCAAAAACATCCAACACAACTTTAATATTTCCAAACAACATATAGTTCCTTGTACTATGGTGGTTGTCGAATCGATGATCCACATAGGCTACCTCCAGGCCACTTTTGTTGGGGTTGAGCTCACCCATTCCTTTCTGGAGATAAGGTGGTGTTCGGTTCCGTCCTTTGTACCTCTCTTAATTATCTATATTAGGTTGACCATTTGCTTCATGAGATCCTTCCTGACCTTGTAGTAGAAGTTGAGAACCCCCTGGGTGGCTGGTTACACTCCTCTCCAAGCGCTCTCCCAAGGTTGGTCATCCCTATTCAACCGCATTCCTTCATCAACTTGCCGGTTCTAATTCCCTTGACTTCGTTGGGGAGATCTCTTGGCTCAATTAATTTGGGATGGCCGAACATCTTGTTTTTCAGGCACTTGATCTCCTTATCTTTACAAAACAACCCTACATGGGTTTCTTGCAGCCTGAACTTGCTCCACAATGAAGGGATTCAGATTGGTAGGAAACCCAATGTGATGTGTCAAACCTAGGGGTGTACATGGATAACCGAAATCTGCTCACGAATTCACATCCGCATCCATCTGGGGGTATCTAAATCCTTCCGGTTACTAATAGGATGCTGATATGGTATACCCCTTTCTGCCCGACAAAATTATCCTATTAAGTTATTTATTTGGATTTTTTTTATTTTTTTTGTACATTTTTTCACTTGAGATATTTGACTACTAAAATAACTACAAAAGTTGTTAAATTCTAAATTTCAAGCCTAGCCCTCATAAAAATGATAAAGATGTCAACAGGTAGTAAAAAAATTGTATTCATACCCATTTAGGAGAGTTTAGTTCAGAAAATAACTATTCAATTATCATTTGAATCTGACTGAATCCATCCAAAAATCGATAGGATATTATCGGGTCCCTCCGAATATAATAGGATGTGGATATGGTATTACCACTATCTGTTCCGTTTACACCCCTAGCAAAACCCCAAGCATGCTTTGCAACTCCAAGAGTTGGCATTGCGAATTCTCGAAGCCTTCAACTATAACGTAAGCTTGATTAGAGGGTCCCAGAGGTAGATCCAACACAAGTGTCTTATTGCGGTTCTACTCATCTAGAGGTGGAGACTGGTGGAGTTGAGGAACTTTGACTTCTTGTTGGTTGTTGTTCCTTAAGCCGTTGGTTGCCAGACTTATTCTTGTCGTCACCATGGCTTCTTGTATCTCTTCCCACAAATAGCTTCAAAAACTATTGCTCCAAAAACCTAATTGTTGTTCTCCTTGTTAATGGAAACCTGCAAAATAATGTGTCTGGCTAGTAGTGGTTGGGGGACGCCTCCAACAATCAAGTTAGTGGTTGCCAAGCAGTTTAGAGAAAGGTTTTGAATTTGTTGCGTCTAGACCTTTTTCAAGAGCCAGATAATTGGATGAACTCTTGAAGACTTCTCTTGTTGAATACAAGTATTTGAGATTCTTGCAATCACAAAGAAAATAAGAGCGGGCCAACCTGGTGTTGGTTGGGGAACCGCTTCGACGCCCAAGTTAGTCTAGGCAACAATCAAAAGCCTTGAGAGGGTTCTCAAAGCGTAGAGACTAATAGTAAGTTGAATCTCGTACCTTTCTCATCTTAGGATGGAGGTTATATAGAGGTTACCTGGAGGTGGCATCTCTGTTAATCTCGCCCATTTATTGAAGAGTGGGCGAGTTGCCTTAGGAAGCATGTTCCCTTCCTTAGCGGGCCTAATAGAGACGTTATTCCATTATCCATCTCCCCACGTTTCGGAGTGGATACGATGGGTAGTTATCTCTAATTGACCCTTTTGACTTGGTCATCTCCAATGTTATTCTTGGACTTAGCATTGAGCGTCTTCTTACTTCATGAGCCTATCTCAAGTATGAATAGATCCTTTAGGGAGGGTCTTATCCAACTATCCAAATGGGTGAGTGTTTTCTCCCGAGGAGACTCTTCAACTTCTCCTGAGGGGCTTCTTCAAGTCCTCCCGAGGGGGTGGTTCACACTTACTATAGTGGGTGTGTGTTTCGTCCCCAGGGGGCTCTTCAAGTCTGCCTGAGGGGGTGATACACACTTACCCGAGTGGGTGTGTGTTTCGTCCCCAGGGGGCTCTTCAAGTCTTCCCGAGGGGCTCTTCAAGTCCTCCAAAGGGGGTGATACACACATACCCGAGGGGGTGATATTCACCTACCCGAGTGGCCATGTGTTTCCTCCTGAGGGGGTTCTAGGGCTACATATCCACAACAAAGCCCCCCATTCCATGCGATCGGCTTCATGAACGTAGGGAATGCTTCATCATTTCTCATCCAAGCTTTTATCCAGAGACCCTCGGGTAAATGTTACCCAAGAGACCCAAAAGTCCTTTCTCCAAAAGCTATCTTCAAACATTACAATTCTTAATGTCACATCCACCCAGCCAGTACCCTGCTTGGCATACCCGAGTGTGTGATCCACAGCCCCAAAGATCAAGTATCGAGGTAATCAACCTCCCACATAGACAATAACATAATCATGAACAATAATAATCAATGTTCAAAAGATAATCAAAAGATCAAAATAAGGAAAGATTAAATCATATATCATCAAAGTACGAAAGACAATCAGAACGTCTAAATCAATATGTAATGTGAGGCGGAATCCCACTCTAGCGGAAAGTAGTACTAAAAGAAAAGGGAAAGGAATGAAAACTAATCCCAATAACAGGTACAATAAGTAACTAAATTGTTCTCAATCTTCTAGATGACATCTCTATAGTATAAATCTCAAAAATGGCACAAGGGCGCTTCCACTCTATGGTCGGACTAAGCATCGTACGCAGCATAACCACCCGCAGAATCTTCAGTGTAATTGTCGTAACCGCAATCACCTTCCTGGAGATATGCCTCTTCTCCTTGTGCTTCTTCATACGAGCAGTCATGATACTCAGAACCTGTAGAGAAATCTAACAAAACATTGCATAAAAGGAATGAGTTTCAAAGAAACTCAATAAGGCAGTTAATCCATAACAACATAAATGGCAGGAATTCAAAGCAACATAAGATGCTATATGATATGAAACACATGATGCAATATGATTCTAACTCTATGTATGTTGGTCTCTATTGGCAGACATACTTTAAGTCATAGCACCGTACTTCTTTAGTAAGGTCTCATCACACAACGCCTTTTGGTAGTGGGTCCGGCATCCCTCGGGACATTCCATGGCTGGGGGTTAAGTCACCACTCTCTCACATCACCATTGGTCTAAGTACTGGCACATGTCAGAGTCAAAGCCTAGCCAAATGCAAGTCTCCTACTTAGTTACATCAAGTCAGATCTAGATACATCCATTCTCGCCCCCTGGCGATCCTTTCCGGCTTCCTTCACACTAGAGTCCTCATAGTCCCTGACTACGGACTCATCAACCCTATAGGTCATCCACATATGGTAAACGGGAAGCTCTCACATCCCCTCACGGGTTGGTTACCGGTCTTGAGCGCCCGTGAGCCCAAGTCTAACCATATGCAACCCTACCGATAAATGGTCCCCACAATGTGATCCCTGTCCTCTCACGGGTTGGTTACCGGTCTTGAGTGCCCATGAATCTCCATTGTTATCATGGGTCGTTCGGTCTCAATACCCCCTCCGATTAGGGGTCGACATAACGGGACATCCTAGCCAAACACTACTAGACAGTCCTATATATGTCATCCAACAGTTTAGGAAGGTGTCCAAAGGGCATCTCCGGAAAAATCCCATAATATTACCGTAGTTGTCCAAGGACAGAAGTGTCAAAAGGACACCTTGTGAAATCCAGCCCAAACCTAGCCAGGACACCCTATCTATTTTGGGTAAAGAAGGGTTAGTTTAAATGTTACACCTTAAAGTTGGACATTGATTTGATCTTAGCTTGTTGCTTGTAGACCCCTTTTGGTTGATGATTTGGTGTCGGAACCCAAGCCCATGGACATTGACAATGATGCCCCTCACTTGAGAGCATTGTCAGTGTTAGTTTTGAATCTACACACCGAAGATGGGTGAATTAGTTGAAATACCTAATGAACTCCTATGCCCAATATGAATATATTTCCAGAAAGTAGACTTCTTGATGGACTTGTAGGAAAAAACCCCACTCAATTTGACCCCATATAACCTTCCAAATCCCTGTCCAAAGTTGCTGAACTATGTCTGGCAAATCCTGCTTGCGCATCGAAGAAGGTGAGCCTAGTTGGTGGACCTAATGAACTCCCATGCTTGATCTGAAGGTATTTCTGGAAACAAGACTTCTTGATTGACTCGTAGAAGAAATCATCAATCAATTTGACCCTGTATAGCCCTCTGAATCCCTGTTGGAACCTTTCTGTCCTAATTGGTCGACTCATTGGTCGACTGGACCAGTAGACCAATCCAATCGACCAATGAGTTCTGTTTTTGCTAATTAGGTCGTGGCTGCTCTATTTAAGTCCAAATCTCGGGATTACTTCGCCTCCTATGCCTCCTAAGCCTCTGGAACGAGTTAGAACCCTAATCTAATCAATTCCCTTGCATTCCTTGGTGATCTCTCTCAAGACTTGAAGAAATCTTCATCCTCCTGCAGCAAAGGTATGTATATACTCACTCTTTCTTCTATCTCTGATTTTCTTTCTTTAATTATGTTCTTAGATGAGATCAGGAAGAAGATGATGCACTCTTGCAACCATCCATTTCATGATCTCATCTTGTTCTTTGAGATCTATGATCATCATCATGATCTTAACCCTAGCCAAATAAATTCCTTGAAACCCTAACCCTTGTATGATCTTTCTGGAAAGCTTTTGTAACCTCCCATGTGAGGGAAACCTCATGGGTCATATTTATGTTAATCTAAATTTGACCTTCTATGATTTTCTTGTTTTAATTGGCCAATCATTAATTCCCTTACATTCTGTGATCTCAACCTTTTCCTGCGAGCCAAAAAAAAGGGTGAAACCCTAACTTCTTGGATCAAACCAAGAACCCTTAGTTTGATCTCATTAACATCCAATCAATGTGTTTTCCTTACTAGATCTGTAACCTTTCATATCCTAGTTATTATCCTTAACCATACTATATTTTCTTCATGATTCATGTTTAACCTAATTAGGATTTCTAATTATTCTTTCTTCGTTCTTGTTCTTGATTGAGATCAGGAAAAAGATGATGCATCATTGCAACCATCTATTCCATGATCTCATTCCATCCTTTGAGATCTATGATCATCGTCATGATCTCAACCCTAGCCAAAAGGGAGAGATTTTGAGGGGAAATTCTTGGGTAACCCTCATGAGAGGTTAACCAATTTGGGAACCCTTTTATTTCTGTTAATTCATTGGACCCTCCCCAAAACCTTTCTTGATTGTAAATTCTTTGCCCTAGGGTGAATCTTTATTCTCCCTAGTCTTTCCATGGGATACACGGTCCTTGTTAGTAAATCCCTAATCGTATGATTAGAATTTCTTTCCTTTCACTTTAATTGAAAACCTTATTTTCTCTCATTGGTAGACCTTTCCTAATTCCATTCTTGATTTTGAAATACTAATGAGATGTTCCTTTATCTATCTTGGTTTGTTTTTGTGAGAGTTAATTATGGGTAACTCTCATGGGAGGTAACCAACTCTTATGAGAAGTAACCATATCTGAGACCCTAATGTTCTTTTATCTGTTGGAAACTTCCCAACACCTTTTATGATTGTGCATTCTTTGTTTCTCTTTCCCTAGGGTGAATCTTGATTACCCCTAGCCTTTCCATGAGAGCCATCGGTTATGTATGATGAAACCTTAACCCCTTTATTATAGACCTTTTGAGATTGATTTTCGGACTAAGATCTCCCCCATGTCCTCATTAGGGTTAGGTTGTACTTGGCCATCAACCTCATGGGCAATGTTTTTATTAACCTAAACTAGATTTCCTATGATTTCTTGTTATTTTCTTGATAACAATCATTCCCTCTCTTTCCGTGATCATGACCTTTTTATGGGAACCATAAAGATTGAAACCCTAATTTCTTGGGTTATATCATGAACCCATATTTTGACCGTGACTTAATGATTTTATCTTCCCATATGATTCTAATACATCCTAGGGAGTTCCCCTTCGAATTTCGGATCAATCCGACTTCAAACGAAGAAGTTATGGCCAAAACAGTTTTCACTATTCCGTACTGACTCAATTGGTCGACTGCTTGGTCTACTGGGTCAGTAGACCAAGGCACTCGACTAATGAAGTCAATAGCTTCAATTTTTGCTCAGTTTGATTCGTTTGCTCTTTGATCTTTTAGGCATCTTTCCTAATGTTATATCTATGATTGTTAGGGGTTTATTTGCTAAGTTTGGAGCCTCTCTCTTTGATCTTTGGATTATCTTCAGCGATAATCAAGGTAAGGACAGTTATCTCCTTTACTACATAGATCGCATACTCTCTGGTTTCTAATTTGTGAAACTATGAGTTTACCTACTGTTGATTATACTTTATATTTCTGATATACTACTATGAGAACAGTAGCACTTGTTTAAATCATCTTTTTCATTATTCATGTTATATGAATTACTTATTACTGCTTAATCTGATTTTGATTTTACATTCTCTTTTAAATGATGAACTACTGGTTGTGTATGTCATGACTAATCTGAGAATGTGTTTGATTAAGTTTGGTTTGGGATTGGGAGGTGTCCTTATGACACTTCTGTCCTTGGACATTATCGGAAATAGTATGGGATGTTTCCGGGGTTGCCCATTGACACTTTCCCGAATCATTGGTTTTCATACCTAGGGCTGTCTAACAGTGTTTGGTTAGGTTGTACCCTTGTTATATCAGACCCGATTCGGAAGGGCATTGAGACCGAACGACCCGTGGCAGCAATGGGGATTCACGAGCACTCAAGACCGGTGAGTTATATCCGTGAGAGGAAGGGAATCACATTGTGGGGGCCATTTATTGGAGGGTTGCATATGGCTAGACTTGGGCTCATGGGCGCTCGAGACCGGTGAGTTATATCCATGAGAGGACATAAGAGCTTCCCGTTTACCATATGTGGATAACCAATAGGGTTGATGAGTCCGTATTTGAGAGAGTCGGATACGCTGACTCTAGTGGAAAGGATACCGGAAAGGATCCCGAGAGGGGAGAAATGGAAGTATCTAGACCTGACTTGATGTAACTGAGTAGATGACTTGCATTGGGCTAGGCTTTTCCTTGACATGCGCAGGTACTTATGCCAAATGGTTGTGAGAGAGTGTGTTGACTTAACCCCCTACCATGGTTTGTCCAAGAGGGATGCCCGGACCCACTACCAACAGGAGCCGTATGCGTGACCTACCCAAAGAAGTACGGTGCTATGACTTAAAACATGTCTACCATAGAGACCAGCATACATAGAGTTAGATGCATACATACATTATCTGTTTCATATTGCATTGCATCTTGTTATGTTCTGCCACATGTTATTTATGTTGTTATGGATTAACTTGCCTTACTGAGTTTCTTTCGAAACTCATTCCTTTTTTTGTACAATCTATTGTTAGACTTCTCTATAAGTTCGGATTTCTTTGACGGTACGTATGAGGAAGCACAAGGTGAAGAACATGAAGACTGAAGAGCAAGAAGAGCTGACTGATGTGGATTAGATTTCTTTTGTTTCTTCTAGACTTATCTTTTACTTTACTTGTATTAGCTTAGAGCTTTACTTGGATTTCGATATACCTTCCGCATGTGTTTGTAGGGTATATTTCCGCTATACTCTACAGTTGTCTTTTGATTTAGTATCTTGTTATTCCGCACTCTGATATTCTATAGTGATCCTTCTGAGATCCTTTCTTGACTTTTATTATAAATTACTTGAACATTATGATTTGTTCTTGCTTTTGATTATGTTATTGTGCAAAATGGATATGATCATTCCTAAACTTGATCTTTAGGGCTGTGGATCACACTCTTGAGTATGCCAATTAGGGTATAGGCTGAGAGGATGTGACACACCTCCCCTTTCCAAACCATACTTAATCATACACAAGCATAAATCCATAACATCACATATGTGGTAACTTCTTATATGGAAAGAAATCAATAATAACATACAATTTGCATATAATTGGTAAGTAAATCATACATGAGTCAAGTTAACATAAACGAGTAATGCTACTGTAATCAAGACTATGCAATAGTAGTATATCATTGTAAGAATCTAATTAAGGAAATAAACTAACAAGATTTAAATATAGAAACTAGGATATGCAATCTATGTAGTTAAGGAAATAACCATCCTTACCTTATATAACTCGCAAAGGATCTTAGGGAATCAAGTAAGACTTTGACTAAACTTGGGAAGAAAGTCCTAAACAAGTATATACAACATATTAGGAAAGATACCTAGAAGGAAAGATATCAAAACATCCAAAACAGACCAAATATGATGTTGTTGTACTCATTGGTTGATTGACTTGGTCTACTGCCTCACTCAACCAATGAGTCGACCAACAGAGACAGTGGCCTTCAAAAATCAGAGATTTAAGAATATGAAACCGAATTTGGTGGTTCAAAAGGGTACTAAACAAGGGGTAAACTACAATGGCAGTATACTAGTATATAGAGGACTCCAAAACACTAATCAAATCAAGTCTTCAAGTTATAAATTAGGAAACAAAAGTTACCATAATTAGATCGATCATGGTTCTTGAAGAATTCATAGTAAAAATCATGGACAAGACAATAGGATCATGGATAACTGATTGTGAATAAGAAATCATGAAAAGCATGCATGGATCTTCAAGAAAATAGATCTAAGACTAAAGAACATGAATCTAAATAAGGAAAATGAATGAATACATGTTTTCCTTCAAAAGCGAGTGATGATCTTGATGAAGATCATCCACCAAGCTTTAGATCCTTAGGAAAAGAGAGGGAAAGAGTATAGTGATAGTTGCAACAAAGATACAACATCACTACTACTGTCCTCAATCAGAAAAGGAAAGAAAAGTAACGAAGAATCAAAGATGAAACATAGAAGAGGATGATCACATAACTATTTTTGTAAAAGCACGAGTTTTGACGAAGATCCGTCAAGATAATCACCAAGGACGCAAGGGAGATGACTTGCGAGAGGGCTCCGGTATGTTCCAAAGAGTTTGGAGGCAGAAAATACGAAGTAGACTCAAGATTGGACTTAAATAAGGCAAGCAAAGACCTAATTAGCAAAATCATATCCCATTGGTCGATTGGATTGGTCGACTGGTCCAGTCGACCAATGAGTCGACCAATCAGAACAGCAATTCCAAAACAAGGAAATAAAGGCTCAGATCAAATCCAAACATAAAGTGTAATATCCAGCCCTATTCTAACCTTGACCCTGACCCGGATCCACTGTTGTATTCAGGTCCGAGGACCTGAAGCAGTGGAAGAAGAGATTTATGGACCATTCTGATTGATGATCATGATTCGGAGACCGAGCCCATGGACATTGACAATGATACCCCTTGCTTAAATGCATTGTCAGTGTTTAAGGAAAGTCTGCGCATCGGAGAAGATTAATATAGTTGATGTACCAAATGACCTCCTGTGCACAATCCGAAGGTATTCCCCGAAACTAGACTTCTTGATTGAATTGTGGAAGAAAACCTCACTCAATTTGACCTTGTATAGCCTTTCAAATCCCTACTTGAAGTTGCTGTTCTAAACCTGAGTTTTCTGCTGAAAACATTTTGGTTGATCATTTTGGTCGATACCATCGACCAAGGACCATCGACCAAAATGTCCCAGTCTGCCAAGTTAATGATTCCATGAAATATTCCTTTTCTATTTAATATGACCTCGAGCCTTGAGCCTTTTGCAATCATTTTTCTCACCTGGGAACGTGGGGAGAGCTTCCCAAAGCAGCTCCTTGGTTAGTGTGAAGGGTATCTCATCAAAGACACTTAGTTTATCATTGATTCTTGCCTTCATCTTCTACACTAAGGTATGACTCTTCATTCCACTCTCTACCCTACCATTTCCTACTCTTTTCTATTGTCATCTTGCTGATGGGACATTTGGAATGGTGCTGCAACCTTGCAACCACCACTCCAAGTGCCTACTCATGCTCAATCTCGAGTCTACTTCGTATTTTCTGCCTCCAAACTCTTTGGAACGAACCAAAGACCTCTGCAAGTCATCTCCCTTGCATCCTTGGTGTTTATTTTGACAGATCTTCGTCAAAACTCTTCCTCTTGCATCAAAGGTATGTCTACACTCTCATCTTCTCCTCCATCTCTGTTTTTCTTTCCTTTTTGAGTTGAGACAGTAGAGGAGATGTTGCATTCTCTGTTGCAAACATCTCTGGATTTGTCTCTCATGATCTTCCTAAGGATTAATGGCTAATGCAATGATCTTAACCATGTTCATTGCAAGCTTTTGAAGGAATCATGATCAAATCATGATCTTGTCTTTGTTCATCTTTTGATTTGAATTCTGATCTGATATGGAGAGTTTATGATCTGACCGGGTTCATACCTGGTCCGACCCTGGACCCCGGTCGAGACGGAGAAAACTGAATCGCTCCCGAGCGAACCGGATCCAGAAGATGGCTTGCTGAAGAAGAAAGATTATTCGGCTGCAAACGTGCCCTAATCTTACTTATGGATTAGGGTAATCACCCTGATGACAGCAGACTCAAACTGACGGCTGCGGATAATCATCATCAAAGGGATAACTATCGCATAACCTAACGGTTATCTCAGGAGTCCTCTACTAGCCCAAACTAGTAGAAGTCTATCGCTCAACGGATCTTATTGATAAAGATCTAACGACTACCCGAAGAAGGCTCGAGTGCATCCAACGAAGGAGATTCGAAGGTACACTCTATATAAACCTCACTACCATACAAGGTGAGGGACGGATCAATCGATCAAAAAGAATACTATCTGAGACTCAGGTTCAGATACATACTGATAGACCTAAACTATCAGCGTTTTGCTATCTAGATCACCTTTCCCGTTTCTTCATTCATTAGCTCGTGCTTCTAGCGAGCCGTTTGTGATTAAGTTCATCAACCGACTTAGCCTTCGGAGGTGGACTCCCGACCCGCCGGTCGGGCCACATCCGACGCTTTCGTTTTGCAGGACATCACGTGGAGATCCAAGGGCTGAGCAGATTTTGGACGCATCAATTGGCACCGTCTGTGGGAAAGTTTTGAAAAAGCCATGGTGACTAGATCAGCAGCCGCTGCACAACGCAATTCCGGTGTTCAGATACCTGGGGTGAATAATCCAGATATTCCCCAGGAAAGCCAAAATCCTATCGAGGTGGATGAAGGCCAGGGAGGACGTAATCTTCCTCCTGATACAATCCAAGATCAATTGGATCAGGTAAAGATTCAACTCTTGGAGGTGAGCCAAGCACTCCGCTTGCTCACCAGACGAGTGGTTTTACCACAAGAACCTGATCAACACGATTCAGGGAGACGTGCATTGCCACGTGACCAAAGAATGGCTGAAGACCGGAATGTTGATCGAATTTCCGTGAAGGAGACCGAGGACTTCGGAGGATTGATGATCAACCAAGGCGAGGCGATCGGTTCGACGGACCGCAAGAGAGTACAACCGATTCAAATACAAGGTTGGATATCTTGGGGTAAGAACTCACTCACCCATTGTCGAAGAACCGTTCGTGATGATCGAGCGGTTCGTGACGAGAGAAACGTTTGTGAAGGACGGGCTGTTCGTGATGATCGAGTAGCACGTGATGATCGTGTTAATCGAGGTCGTGATCGTATTGCTGAAGATCACCCGACCAGATTGGTCAAGAATTGGCCAACATCAATGAGAAGTTAGGGCAATTGGCTAAGGGAAGAATAAGCGAGGATATTTACTCGGTCATTCGGAAGACTCCTTTTGCTGAGCCAATTGCGGGATATCGGTTTCCCCATAACTTCCGTTTGCCTACCTTCTCAACATTCGATGGCTCCGGAGATCCAACAGCTCACATCGGCTATTACCAACGAGACCATGGCGATTTCGTGGGTAATTCGATGAAATTTTATGCGTGGTTTTCGGTTCATCTCTAACGGAGCGGCACAAAAGTGGTTTTCTAACCTCCCTCGGGAAGGATCGTAAACTTTGACGAATTGGCGCGTCAATTCATAGGGCGATTCCAGAGTGGGATACAGGTTAAGAAAACGGAAGAAACCTTGTTTACTGTCAAACAAGGAAAGAACGAATCGATCAGAGAATTTTTGAAAAGATTCAACAAAGTGACGATGGAGATAGAAAACTTGGATGAACAGTAGCCCGTAACCGCTCATCCGGGGGCACACAGGGGGAACGCGGGGGGGGGGTGAGGGGACAGGGCAATTCCGTGGGGGGGGTGGGCAAGCGAAACCCAGCCCTCGGGCCGGATGGGTTGTTTGTGTAGGGGTGGGGGGGGGGGAAGGGAAGGAGGAAGGTTGGGGGGGGGCCCGGGGGAGGGGTGGGGGGGGGGGTTTGGAACCGTGGAAGGTTGATGATGAGGTGCTATTTATGGAAACAGAATCCTGATGAAGATCTAATTAGTTGATGGACTTGGAGTGATCTCTATCTTGGTTTGAAGGCATTTCTACCTACTAGGTAAGTCACTTGACTTGTGTGCAAAACCCCTTTAGGTTTGGATTTGATCCGGGCCTTCAATTCCCTGTTTTGGCCTTCTTTGTCGCATTGGTCGGCTGATTGGTCGATCGGGGCGATCGACCAATCCACTCGACCAATGGGTGCTGTCTTTGGCAATTAGGTTGATTCTTGCTCTATTTAAGCCTAACCTCGAGTCCACTTCGTATTTGCTGCCTCCAAACCCTCGGAACGAACCAAAGACCTCTGCAAGTCATCTCTCTTGCATCCTTGGAGTTTTCTTGGCGGATCTTCGTCGGAACTCTTCTTTTTGCATCAAAAGGTATGTCTACTCTCTCTTCTTCTCCTACATCTTTGTTTTTCTTTCCTTTTTGAGTTGAGACAGTAGAAGAGATGCTGCATCCTCTGTTGCAAACATCTCTGAACATGTTCTCATGATCATCCTAAGGATTAAAGGCTTGAACAATGATCTTAACCATGATCATTGCAAGCTTTTGAAGGATTCATGATCAAACCATGATTTAATCTCTCGTTAATTTCCTAATCTGAATTCCGATCTCTTTGGATCTTCTTTCATTGATCATGTTAGTGGTTAATGGTTGTGTTTTTCTTTCTATGATCCATAATCCATAGAATTCTAGTTGTTCTCTTCTACCTTACTATGTGTTCTTCATGATGCATGATAGTACATATATGGTAGGTTTTATTTCCTTATTTAGATTTATGCTTCTAAGCCTTATACCATGAAGACCTATGCATGTTTTCATGTTTTCATTACCGAAAGCAATGATCCATCTTCCTATTGTTCTTGTCCTTGTTTTCTATTTCAAACTTCATCAAGATCCATGTTTGATTTATTTATGGTAACTTTTTGTTTCCTAATTTGGGTCTTGATACCTTGATTTGATTAGTGTTTTGAGGTCCCCTATATGCTAGAATACTACTGATGTAGTCTACCCCTTGATTAGTATCCTCTTGAACCATCAAATTCGGATTTCATATCTCAAAACTCTGATTTTCTAAGCTATCGTCCGCATTGGTCGACTGATTGGTCGACTGGACCACTCGACCAATCCACTCGACCAATGAGTACAGCAACTCCCTAATTGGTCTGTTTCGGATGCTTTGCTATATTTTTTCTGTTAGGGATCTTTCCTAATATGTGGTATATACTTGTTTAGGACCTTCTTCTCAAGTTTGCCAAGATCCTACTTGATTTCTTAGGATTCTTTGCGAGTTATAAAAGGTAAGGATGGTTATTTCCTTAATTACATAGATAGCATGAATCTAGTTTCTATATTTGAATATCATTAATATGTTTCCTAAATTAGATTCTTACAATGATATACTACTGTTGCATAACTTTGATTACAGTAGCATTACTTATTCATATTGAATTGATTCATGTATGATTTACTTACCAATGTTATACAAATGTTTGTAAATATTGATTTCTTTCCATATATGGAGTTACCATATATGTGATGATATGAATTGATGCATGTGTATGCTTACGTATGGTTTGGGAAGGAGAGGTGTCCTTTTGACATTTCTGTCCTTGGACTACTACGGGAATATTATGGGATGTTTCCGGAGATGCCCTCCGGACACCTTCCTAAACTGTTGGATGACATATCTAGGATTGTCTAGTAGTGTTTGGCTAGGATGTCCTGTTATGTCGACCCTAATCGGAGGGGTATTGAGACCGAACGACCCGTGGTAGCAATGGGGATTCATGGGCGCTCAAGACCGGTAACCAACCCGTGAGAGGACAGGAATCACATTGTGGGGGCCATTTATTGGTAGGGTTGCATATGGTTAGACTTGGGCTCACGGGCGCTTAAGACCGGTAACCAACCCGTGAAAGGACGTGAGAGCTTCCCGTTTACCATATGTGGATGATCAATAGGGTTGGTGAGTCCGTAGTCAGGGACTATGAGGACTCTAGTGTGAAGGATACCGGAAAGGATCGTCGGGGACGAGGAATGGAAGTATCCGGATCGACTTGATGTAACCAAGTAGAAGACTTGCATTTGGCTAGGTATTACCCCCGACATGCGCCAAGATTTATACCAAATGGTTGTGAGAGAGTGTGTTGACTATACCCCTAGCCATGGAATGTTCCGAGGGATGCCGGACCCATTACCAACTGATGATGAGTGATTGAGACTTTCCTAAAGAAGTACGGTGCTATGACTTAAAGCATGTCTGCCAATAGAGACCAGCATACATAGAGTTAGATTCATTCATTCATTGCTTGTCTCATATCATATTGCATTCATGATTGTTCTGGAATCCCGCCATTTATGTTATTATGGATTTTTAATCGCTTTACCGAGTTTCTTTGAAACTCATTCCTTTATTGTACAATGTTGTTAGACTATCCTGCAGTACCGAGTACTATGACGGTCCCTATGAAGAAGCGCAAGGCGAAGAGGCATATCTCCAGGAAGGTGATTGCGGTTACCACAATTACTCAAGATTCCGCGGGTGGTTATGCTCCGTACAATGCTTAGTCCGACCATTGAGTGGAAGCGTCCTTGTGCTATTTATGAGATCTACACCTACAAGGATGTCGTCTACAAAGTGGAGAATAATTTAGTTACCCAATGTACTTGCTACCGGGATTAGCTTTTATCTAGTTTATTCTTTCGAGCTACTTTTCCGCTGGATGTAAAGTGGGATTTTTGCTTCACTTTACTTATCTCGTTGACACTCGATTATATATTTATTATTCCGTTTCGTTTACGATTCATTCTTTCTTTATTGAATCTATGATTTATCTTCCGCACTCTTGTTATGGTTGTTCATGATTATGTTATTGCTTATGTGGGAGGTTGATCACTCGATACCCGATCTTCGGGCCGTGGATCACACTCTCGGGTATGCGGATAGGGTACCGGGCCGGGAGGGCGTGACTGATTGGTATCGGAGCCCAAGGTTCGAGGAGATCCTAACCACAAAAGGCAACAACTGAACATTCCCGAGTCATTGATCTGAAGTGACTCTTCTACTCTTAGAAGTGAATAATAGAACACCGAATTAGAAACTTGAACTTTGAGGCATAACATAACATTTCGAATAACATACCATAATTATACTTGAACAAATGACACTAATGCAAGGAAAAGAAAAGTGCATAACATACAATAAATAAAGAGAAACAAAATGAACTTCATTAATTTCAAAAGTTTTACAATGATTACATCTGAAAAGCATAAATGGAAAATCCTAAGGTACAATCTATCTAGGTGATCTACTCGATCTCTATATGCTCGAACTCCTCTCGCTAGCCGAGTCACCCGATGCTCTATCTCGTCCCGTCGAGACTCCATCCTCTCGTACATCTGCTCCCGTCCGACCTCCATCCTCTCTAGCATGGAAGTCATCGATCTCATCTCGTGCACCAAGATCTGAAGTCTCCGGAACCGCATGTGAAGGGCCACCCGCCTCGAAATGTGATGAAGGAAACTCGTGATGCATGAGCTCAGCCTCGCGCATATCTCAGTATCATCTCCGGCCCGATCATCACTATCAGACCGATATCCTCTCCTCCATCCTCGGATCCCTCATCCTCATCCTCTCGATTCATCATCATCCTCACCCTCCGGACCAGGAGATCTCTCTAACCGATGTAGTCTCATCCGTCGAATGGTCCGAGTCCCAATGGGGTATCCCCGTGATCTAGTGTCCATCGGAGTATCCTCGAAACTCACCCCGAAATGCCCGAAGATCAAAGTCGAAGCCTCCCATAGCAAAGGTTCCGCATGCTAGGCCGCAGAACCAAGTCCAAAGCATGACCCGCTGAATGATGTAAGAAAGATCGATCTCGAAGCCCATGTAGATGCGGTAAATGACCAAGGCCTCCATCACCGTGACCCGATGGTGATGTCCGGCTTTCGGCGATGATGTTTCGGCCGACTATGCGACCGATAATACGTGCAGAACCCGTCATCCGTCCGCTAGTCCACGGTGTGAAGCATCGGCGGCTATCCCATAGCGTAGAGCATATCTCGCGAAGCTCGTACGGCATCGATGGCTGTCCGTGTCCTGCCCGGCAGGTATCCACACACACCGATGTGGGTAGTAAGGACCCGCAGGATCTCAGCCGTTGTCCGGGTGGAGAAGCGAATCCGAGTCCGGTGGACCCCGCTCCCGAGGACAAGTCCGAGTGGATGTCCCCGGCCCCGAGCCTCCTCGTGTAAGTAAGGTTGCTGAAGAACAACCTCACTAGCTCCGGGTATACCGGCAAATCCTCGGTGAAGAGGTGAGTCCACCGTAAGGTGTCGAACCTCCGCCGGATCCCGAAGGCCCGAGCTGGCGTAAGTGAAGTAGACGCCCCATCTCGATGTTACAATAGCTGAAGTAGGCCTCGCATGCAAAACTCGGCCCGAGGTGTGTCAAACAGGTCCGGGCCTCCTAACCTCCTCTCGGGCTCGAAAGGAACCCGACCTCCGCCCCCGAGAGCACCTACGATGCGACCTCTACCTCTACCTCCTCCCTCGTCCTCCCCTCTCGCATGATGTATCCGTGAAAGAGACAAGAGACAATTCCAATTAGTGCTATTCAAGATTTTAGCCAAAAGGGTATTTTCGTAATTTTTCGGAAAATTTCAAATTTGGGGGAAATTTGATTTGAACATACTAGCATGTGCACAATACTTGGAATTTCATGTCTATGATGTTGTTTTGATGAAAATCGATCGAAAACTTGGATTAAAGCGAAAAATTCAGCAAGAAGAAATTTGGGGATTTTGCAATTTAGGTCAAAATTGGATTTTTGAAAAGTTGAAATTGGTTAAATCAAATTGTATGGACCTATCTACAATGTCATCTTGAGCATGTAGCATTTGATCTCGTGCGTAAAATTTCAAGCGGTTTGAGAGAAAACGAAATTTTTCTAAAGATATCGATTTCGGTATAAAACTTTGCGAGATGAGCACCAAAGGTGTTAAAACTTGTTGTCTATGCATGTCATTGTGTTTAAAACCTAGGGAATATGTTTCTAAGCATTCCTAAGCATGATTTCTAGCATTGGATACAAGTAAAGCATGGTTTTATTGAAATGCAAGCATGAGAAGATGAAAATGGAAGAAAGAATGAGAGATTTACCTTGTTTATGAAGATGGTGTGTTGTGGTGTTGTTGTTGAAGCACTAAATCACCTCAAGAACACTTGTGGGAACACTTGGATATTTTCCCTAGAGCTCTCTCACCTTTGGAAGAAGTTAGAATGAGGTTGGAATGTGGAAATGAGGCTTATAATGCGAATTTTCAGATTCTGTCTTCATTGGTCGACCGATTGGTCGACCGGGTCACTCGACCAACCACTCGACCAATGGTCACAAGTTGACCTCATTTGCTGTTGAATTTTTGGAAAATGTGATTTTTGCCTTATGGAATATTGTTTGATGACTATATGGATATATTTGATCATGATTTAAGTTTTCAAATCATTTGGACTTGTGGTTTATGTTGAATCTTCGAAATTCGGTATTTTGATGTTCTCGGTTTTTGCAGTAATGGTTACTCCGAGAAGTGGGCGTGGTGAATCCAAAGGGTCATGGTGGTGGTGAAATACCTCAGGGAGGTGGTGAAGTACCTCATGGAGGTGGTGAGATACCAAATGCCGATCAGTGGTACTCATGAGATCCCCGGTGCCCCGAATGTTGGAAGTTTCGTAGATATTGCCAATATCATGGGCAATATGATGCACAGCAAGAAGCAGCCTGGCTTCAACCAGATGTTGGTGGGTTTCATGACTCGCATAATGAGACCCGGGCTGGTGCTAATGTGAATCCTCATGCCGCAGCTCCCGAATGCGGGAGGTTTAGCCGGAACTCCTCATACTCGCCTCGATGGAGAGATTTTCTCAAGATGCAAGTACCCACTTTCACCGGAGTTACCAAGGACCCCTTGTTTCCTAACAAGTGGCTTCGTGAGTTGGAGAAGGCTTTCCGGCATCTGCAATGCTCGAAGCTCGAAGATTTTGTTTGCCGAAACAAGTTGCAACAAGAAGCCGATGCATGGTGGATCTCCACTCGTCCCGCTTTTTGGAAGGTTTGCATGCAGGAGTTGTAACTTGGGAGTTATTCAAAGAGGCTTTTTGTATGAACTACTTTCCCGAGGCGGTGAAGGATGCAAAGGAAGCGGAGTTTATGATTCTCGACTCAAGGAACTTTGTCCGTGTTGGAGTACCAACAGAAGTTCGAGGAGCTTCATTTCTTTGCTCCGCATTCTTTGAAGGAAGACCTCGCCAAAGCAAAGAAGTTCTTCAAAGGATCGCGCCCGCCATTAAAGCTTACCTCACAAGCCCAGCCTATTGTGAGCTATGCTCAAGTGGTGCAGTAACTCGAAGAAGTTGGAAGAAACAGAGAAGGAAAGTGCTCGTGTGCAAAAGCCTTGGCAAGTCAAGGAATTCTCGGTTTGGTGGATCGCAATGACCGTCGTTATGTGAGACCTACACCCTACCCCACTCCTACCTTTCGTGCTAAGAGTGTAGGTCGAACACGGGTTTTCAGCAGCCCGGCCGCTTTAAACAAAGATGGCGGAAACCGATCACCAGCAAATGCAAGTGCAAGTGCAAGTGCGAGTGCAAGGCCTTTTGTTCGTAAGTCCTCTCGTTGCAGCCACCCCCGTTGGATCCAAAGCAATCCCGTTTGCTTCTACCGCAAGCAAGCTGGTCATTTTGCTCGTGCTCGTCCGGCGGCCCGCCGCCACAGCCCCGCCCTGGTGAAGAGTGCTCCCGCCTCCTCCCTCTGGTAGAGTTTTCAGTATTTCCAAGATCGAGCAGGATCCAAGCCATGATGTGATTACAGTGTACATTGTTAGTCGCTTCTATTTCTCGCATTTGTCTTATTTGATACGGGTGCATCTCATTCGTTCATGTCATCTCGCATTCATCAAGAAGACTAACCTAATCCCCGAGAAGTTGTCTAGTTGTTTATTGATTAGTACACCCACTGGTCCTGTTGTGAAACTAGATAAGGGGTTATCTAGATGTCCCGTGTTGATTGGTGAAAAGAACTTGGAAGCCAATTTTGTGATTCTTGACATGAAGGACTTCGATGTTATTTTGGGAATTGATCGGTTGACAGCCCACAAAGCCGTGTTCCTTTGTTCCTCAAAGAAGATTCAGTTCCATATTTGTGGAAGTCCGGTCTTTGAATTTCAAGGTGAAAAGAGAAGGGTTTGTAAGAAGGTGCCGTCTCAGACCGATGCAAGTCTATGCCCTAGTGGATGATGCTTCATCCGAAGGCAAGGGTATAGTGGAGAAAAGAGTCGATGAAGTCGAGTTGTCTGCGACTTTGTTGATGTCTTCCCCGATGATCTATCGGAGTGCCTCCGGACAGAGATGTCGAATTCTCTATTGATCTCGTCCCCGGTGCCGCTCCCCGTATCTAAAGCTCCGTATAGGATGGCTCCTACCGAGTTGAAAGAGTTGCAAAATCAGTTGAATGAGCTCATTGATAGAGGTTTCAGTACAGCCTAGTGTGTCACCTTGGGGAGCTCCGGTCTTGTTCGTCAAGAAGAAAGACGGTAGTATGCGCTTGTGCATCGACTACCGTGAGTTGAATAAGTTGACTATCAAGAATAGATATCCGCTGCCCGTAATCGATGATCTCTTCGATCAGCTTGAAGGGTGCAGTTGTGTTCTCAAAGATTGACTTAAGGTCCGGATATCACCAATTGAAAGTGAAGTCTAGTGATATCTTCAAGACAGCCTTTCCGAACGCGGTATGGTCACTACGAGTTTAGAGTCATGCCTTTCGGATTGACCAATGCTCCCGCGGTGTTCATGGACCTCATGAACCGAGTATTTCATGATGTGCTTGATAAGTTTGTGATTGTTTTCATTGATGACATCTTGATCTATTCGAAGAGCGAAGAAGAGCATGCGAGTCATCTAAGTTTCACTTTGCAAAGGTTGCGAGAAAAGAAGTTGTTTGCTAAGTTTAGCAAGTGTGATTTCTCGGCTTAAGAGAGTAGTTTTCCTTGGTCATGTAGTTTCAGCCGAAGGTATTCGTGTCGATCCCGAAAAGGTCCAAGTCGTGGCTGATTGGGAGAGACCGAAGTCGCAGAACGGAAATAAGAAGTTTTCTTGGATTGGCGGGTTACTACCGAAGGTTTATTGAGAACTTTTCTCGGTTGGCTGCTCCTATGACTAAGTTGACCAGGAAAGAAGAGAAGTTTGTTTGGTCCGACGCCCGTGAGAAGAATTTCCAAGAGTTGAAAGATAGATTGACAAGTGCCCCGGTTTTGACTATACCCGATAGTTCCGGTGGTATGACAGCTTTATACCGATGCGCCAAAGATTGGTTTGGGTTGTGTACCGATGCAACATGGCAAGGTCGTAGCCTATGCTTCTCGGCAATTGAAGGATTATGAGCGGAATTACCCCACTCACGATCTAGAACTTGCCGCCGTTGTCTTTGCTTTGAAGATTTGGAGACATTATCTTTACGGTGAGAAGATTGCCATTTTCACGGATCATAAGAGTTTGAAATACTTCTTTACCCAAAAGGAGTTGAACATGAGACAAAGGAGATGGTTGGAACTCGTCTCCGATTATGATTGTGATATTCAAGATCATCCTGGGAAAGCAAATGTTGTTGCCGATGCTCTTAGTAGGAAGAACCAGAAGAAGACTTTGGATTTGAATGCTTTGAGTTTACCATTGTGGTCTTCTATTGAGAGTTTTGATTTGGAAATCGTTCCTGAGAATTCTGATTTTATTCTTCCTCGCCATGACGGCAAGATCTGGTCTTAGAGATAAGATTGTTGCTCACAGAGTTCGATCAAGAGTTTTTGACCAAAGTTGAGAAGATTTCTTCGAATCCCGAGTCGGACCCCGACTTTGGTAT
This sequence comes from Hakea prostrata, assembly GCF_041222555.1. Taxonomy (NCBI): domain Eukaryota; kingdom Viridiplantae; phylum Streptophyta; class Magnoliopsida; order Proteales; family Proteaceae; genus Hakea; species Hakea prostrata. The sequence goes on from NW_028291251.1 coordinate 88,260, forward strand.
ATCCATGGATGGTGCTTTGTTGTTTAGAGGAAGACTGTGTGTGCCTCGCAAACGATGAAGTTAAGAAAGAAATATTGAAGGAAGCACACCAATGGCCACTCTTTATCAGACACCCGGGAAGCACCAAGATGTACAAGGACTTGAAGGAACATTTTTGGTGGATTGGTCTAAAGGCGGATGTTGACGATTTTGTTGCCAAGTGTGAGACTTGCCAACGTGTGAAAGCCGTTCGACAACCTCCATCTGGATTACTTCAACCCCTTCCTATTCCTAGTTGGAAGTGGGAAGATATTTCCATGGACTTTGTGACTAGCTTGCCTCGGACAAGTAAAGGCAATGACACCGTGTGGGTGATTGTTGATAGGTTGACCAAATCAGCCCATTTCATTCCTATGAAGATCACTCATACTCCGGATAAGCTAGCCAGGCTTTATGTGGATAATGTGGTTCGTCTGCATGGTGTGCCATTAAGTATTGTCTCGGATCGTGATCCTAGGTTCACCTCAAGGTTTTGGAATAGTTTGCAGAAGGCCTTGGGAACCCAATTGAACTTGAGTACAGCTCATCATCCACAAGCTCGATGGACAATCCGAGCGGACAATTCAGACATTGGAAGACATGCTCGGATCTTGTGTGGTGGATATGGGTGGTAATTGGGATGAACACCTAGCTTTGGTTGAGTTTGCCTATAACAACAGCTTATCAAGCAACAATAGGCATGGCTCCATTCAAGGCTTTGTATGGTAGTACTTGTAGGACACCTTTGTACCGGATCGAGACAGTGAAAGAAAAGTCTTAGGTCCCGAGATGATTGAAGCTACAAGTGCTATGGTAGATATGATAAGAGAAAGGATTAAGTCGCCCGCCGAGACAGTAAATCTTATGCCGATAAGAGAAGGACCGATTTGGAATTTCAAGTTGGAGAGAAAGTCTTTCTCAAGGTCTCACCAATGAAGGGTGTGATGAGATTCAATGTTAAGGGAAAGCTTAGCCCTCGTTACATTGGACCTTTTGAGATTTTGGAAAAGGTTGGACCCGTTGCGTATCGATTAGCATTACCTCCGCCTCTTGCTGGTGTGCACAATGTGTTCCATATTTCGATGCTCCGAAAATACATAGAGAATCCGGAACACATTTTGCAGCAAGCACCCGAAGGACTTAGTGCTGATTTGACCTATGATGAAGAACCGGCCGAAATCCCGGATAGGAAGGACAAGCAGCATGCGGAATCGCGCCATTCCTTTGGTGAAGATTCGGTGGAAGAACCATACCCCTGAAGAAGCTTCTTGGGAGAAGGAAGAAGACATGAAGGAGAAGTTTCCTTACCTCTTTGGAAGCACAGTACGCTTTCAATTTCGGGGACGAAATTTCTTTAAGGGGGGGGAGAATGTGAAACCCAGCCCTAACCTTGACCCGGAAACCTTGTTATTTGTAGGTCCGATGACCCGAAGTAAAGTAAGAAGTCAGCTTTGGGCCATCCCAAGAGAGGACTTGGTGTCCGGCTTTGAATCCATGAAGGTTGATGATGAGGTGCTATTTATGGAAACAGAATCCCGATGAAGATCTAATTAGTTGATGGACTTGGAGTGATCTCTATCTTGGTTTGAAGGCATTTCTACCTACTAGGTAAGTCACTTGACTTGTGTGCAAAACCCCTTTAGGTTTGGATTTGATCCGGGCCTTCAATTCCCTCGTTTTGGCCTTGTTGTTCGCATTGGTCGACCGATTGGTCGATCGGGCCGCCGACCAATCCACTCGACCAATGGGTGCCGTTTTGGCAATTAGGTTGATTCTTGCTCTATTTAAGCCTAACCTCGAGTCCACTTCGTATTTGCTGCCTCCAAACCCTCTCGGAACGAACCAAAGACCTCTCGCAAGTCATCTCTCTTGCATCCTTGGAGTTTTCTTGGCGGATCTTCGTCGGAACTCTTCTTTTTGCATCAAAAGGTATGTCTACTCTCTCTTCTTCTCCTACATCTTTGTTTTTCTTTCCTTTTTGAGTTGAGACAGAGAAGAGATGCTGCATCCTCTCGTTGCAAACATCTCTCGAACATGTTCTCATGATCATCCTAAGGATTAAAGGCTAGAACAATGATCTTAACCATGATCATTGCAAGCTTTTGAAGGATTCATGATCAAACCATGATTTAATCTCTCGTTAATTTCCTAATCTGAATTCTCGATCTCTTTGGATCTTCTTTCATTGATCATGTTAGTGGTTAATGGTTGTGTTTTCTTTCTATGATCCATAATCCATAGAATTCTAGTTGTTCTCTTCTACCTTACTATGTGTTCTTCATGATGCATGATAGTACATATATGGTAGGTTTTATTTCCTTATTTAGATTTATGCTTCTAAGCCTTATACCATGAAGACCTATGCATGTTTTCATGTTTTCATTACCGAAAGCAATGATCCATCTTCCTATTGTTCTTGTCCTTGTTTTCTATTTCAAACTTCATCAAGATCCATGTTTGATTTATTTATGGTAACTTTTTGTTTCCTAATTTGGGTCTTGATACCTTGATTTGATTAGTGTTTTGAGGTCCCCTATATGCTAGAATACTACTGATGTAGTCTACCCCTTGATTAGTATCCTCTTGAACCATCAAATTCGGATTTCATATCTCAAAACTCTGATTTTCTAAGTTATCGTTCGCATTGGTCGACCGATTGGTCGACCGGACCACTCGACCAATCCACTCGACCAATGAGTACAAAGCAACCTCCATAATTGGTCTGCTTCGGATGCTTTGCTATATTTTCTGTTAGGGATCTTTCCTAATATGTGGTATATACTTGTTTAGGACCTTCTTCTCAAGTTTGCCAAGATCCTACTTGATTTCTTAGGATTCTTTGCGAGTTATAAAAGGTAAGGATGGTTATTTCCTTAATTACATAGATAGCATGAATCTAGTTTCTATATTTGAATATCATTAATATGTTTCCTAAATTAGATTCTTACAATGATATACTACTGTTGCATAACTTTGATTACAGTAGCATTACTTATTCATATTGAATTGATTCATGTATGATTTACTTACCAATGTTATACAAATGTTTGTAAATATTGATTTCTTTCCATATATGGAGTTACCATATATGTGATGATATGAATTGATGCATGTGTATGCTTACGTATGGTTTGGGAAGGAGAGGTGTCCTTTTGACATTTCTGTCCTTGGACTACTACGGGAATATTATGGGATGTTTCCGGAGATGCCCTCCGGACACCTTCCTAAACCGTTGGATGACATATCTAGGATTGTCTAGTAGTGTTTGGCTAGGATGTCCTGTTATGTCGACCCTAATCGGAGGGGTATTGAGACCGAACGACCCGTGGTAGCAATGGGGATTCATGGGCGCTCAAGACCGGTAACCAACCCGTGAGAGGACAGGAATCACATTGTGGGGGCCATTTATTGGTAGGGTTGCATATGGTTAGACTTGGGCTCACGGGCGCTTAAGACCGGTAACCAACCCGTGAAAGGACGTGAGAGCTTCCCGTTTACCATATGTGGATGATCAATAGGGTTGGTGAGTCCGTAGTCGTGGACTATGAGGACTCTAGTGTGAAGGATACCGGAAAGGATCGTCGGGACGAGGAATGGAAGTATCCGGATCTCGACTTGATGTAACCAAGTAGAAGACTTGCATTTGGCTAGGTATTACCCCGACATGCGCCAAGATTTATACCAAATGGTTGTGAGAGAGTGTGTTGACTTAACCCCCTAGCCATGGAATGTCCCGAGGGATGCCGGACCCATTACCAACTGATGATGAGTGATTGAGACTTTCCTATGGAAGTACGGTGCTATGACTTAAAGCATGTCCGCCAATAGAGACCAAGCATACATAGAGTTAGATTCATTCATTCATTGCTTGTCTCATATCATATTGCATTCATGATTGTTCGGGAATCCCGCCATTTATGTTATTATGGATTTTTAATCGCTTTACCGAGTTTCTTTGAAACTCATTCCTTTATTGTACAATGTTGTTAGACTATCCCGCAGTACCGAGTACTATGACGGTCCCTATGAAGAAGCGCAAGGCGAAGAGGCATATCTCCAGGAAGGTGATTGCGGTTACCACAATTACTCTGAAGATTCCGCGGGTGGTTATGCTCCGTACAATGCTTAGTCCGACCATTGAGTGGAAGCGTCCTTGTGCTATTTATGAGATCTACACCTACAAGGATGTCGTCTACAAAGTGGAGAATAATTTAGTTACCCAATGTACTTGCTACTGGGATTAGCTTTTAGCTAGTTTATTCTTTCGAGCTACTTTTCCGCTGGATGTAAAGTGGGATTTTTGCTTCACTTTACTTATCTGGTTGACACTCTGATTATATATTTATTATTCCGTTTCGTTTACGATTCATTCTTTCTTTATTGAATCTATGATTTATCTTCCGCACTCTTGTTATGGTTGTTCATGATTATGTTATTGCTTATGTGGGAGGTTGATCACTCGATACCTGATCTTCGGGCTGTGGATCACACTCTCGGGTATGCCAGATAGGGTACCGGCTGGGAGGGCGTGACATCACCAATACGAAGATCCAATCTGATAGTGCCCTCTGCTCGGGTTGAGGTTCATGTGAAACCGTACAAGTGCGTCCCACAAGGGATCAGCATTTTCTCATCTAGCTGTAATTTTTGGAAAGCTTCTAATGACAAGATATCTGCTGATGACCCAGTATCTACTAGGACTCTATGGATCTCTGTTCCGGCCAGAGTGACTTTGATGACGAGGGCATCGTCGTGGGGAGTATTTACCCCCTGCTTATCTTTGGTTGAGAAGGTGATTGGTTCTGAAGTGATCTTCTCACCTGGTTTTTCAAGCTCGGCATTCCCCACATATCGTGCTTTTCTTTTGGCTTGCCTACTGGACTCCTCAGTTGGACCACCAAATACAGTAAATATTGGTGGTCGTTTTTGATTATCTCCTCCTTCTCGTGGTCGGGACTTGTTTTGGCGTCCTTCTCTCGCTTCGGAGATCTATGCCTCTTCCTACCCCCTTCTACTTGCTTTTGATCAGCTGGGTAGGTTTGAGGTATTTTACGAGTCGTCCTTGATCGATGATTCTCGTCAATTTCTTCTTTTAGTTGTCGACGTATGATCATCCGTCCAAGTGTCCATGATCTTTGTGGAAGTCGCAATATTTGCTTTTGTCCCGATTTCCTGGTCGAGAATGTAATTTTTCGGGTTGTTGGAGGATTCCTCGATCTTTAATCTGCATCAGAATTTCCGATCTCCTCATGGTCGATAACCTTTCCTGTTCAGGTCGACCATCCCTGGTCGGGTTTATGGTCGACCTTCTGATAGGTTGGTACTTTTCTTTATATGTTCGTGTCTCCATGGTCGGATGCTCCTTCTTTCGAGATTCAATTGTTTCTGATATCTCAGCTTGCTTGTGGCATCGTTCACGGAGATCGTTATACGTTTCTGGCATGTCATTCAAAAGTCTTTCAAGTAGGCCTTGATGGCTGAGCCCTTGGTACAAGGCGTGAAAGGCTATCTTTTCATCCAGATTCTCAATCTGCATGGTCAGTTTATTGAATCTCTCAAGGAAATCTCTAATGGACTCCGTTCGCCCTTGTTTTACGACAAACAGGGTATCTTCTCTCTTTTTGGTTTGTACTCCACTTTGGAAACGCAATAAGAAAGTCCGACCTAGATGTTCGAAACTTTTTATTGTGCCCCAAGGTAGAGCTTGGTACCAATCTAAAGTAGCTCCGGTCAATGATGCTGGGAAACTACGGCACATGGCTGCTTCATTATGTCTTTGAGTAGACATGACAGACTTATAATGGGTGATGTGGTGCTTAGGACACTTCGATCCATCGTACGCCTTGAAGGTCGGACATTTGAAGCCTTTTGGCATCTCCGCCTCCGAGACGCTTTTTATGAAAGGGTCCTCCTTTAAAACGGCGTATAACTCTTCCTTCCCGAGCTTTAACGCCTTTTTGACTGTTTCGTCAAGGTCGGCGATGCGCTTATTCATCTCGTCATCACGCTTCTTTGAACCATTATGATCTTTTTTGCCCTTTGAGGCCTTTGCTGGATCTGTACTGCTTCCTCGATCTTCATCATTGTTGACTGGAGGATTATCCTCCTTCGAGGCTCGAGATTTCGCCAGCTCTTTTTGAGATTGTTGAGGGATCTGGTCGATCACTGGTGGTCGGTCACGCCTGCTCCCCTTGAGACTTTTTTGTTTTTTCTGAGAATCTGCTTCTGGAGCAATTATGTGTTGTATGGCCATCTTGATCAACTCGCCTAAGGATGAGATTTCTTTTCTCATCTCAACTTGTTCCTTTTGAACTTCGACAATTTGATGTGTTGTCGCATATGGATTTGCTGGTGTGTCTGGGAGAATTGGAGAATCTTGCTGAATCTGGAGTTCGGGAATTTTTTCCATTCCACCCTGGTCGACCTCCTTTTCTCCACCAGACAACTCTTCGATTATCAAACCTGATCTCGTCTTCATAATAGCCTTTTGATCAAGTTCCCACAGATGGCGCCAATTGTTGCTGCACAATCCTGTTCGTCCCTTCAGCCGGTTAAACCTGCACAGATGAGCTCGACCGTGGAGGTCGAGTTTTTACCTCCGACGATCTAGTTAGAAATCCGACTAAGGAAGGCAAGAAAGTAATGAACAATAATAATACGAATAGTGATAATTCTATTCAGCGTACCTTTCTCTTGTGCTCCTTTACCTTTTTATAGATTTTCCACGTACGAGTTCGAGTGAGACTCAAACCCTAGTTTGGTTGTGATCTGACTCTTAGTCATTGTGCCCTACTCGAACACAAGTAGTAGAGTCTTGGTTGAATACTGTTTCTTTGGCTAGAATCTAATTCAGAATTACCTTTGTATTCAACTTTATATTTATCCAACCGACCTTAACTTGGTCGGTCTAACTTGGTCCGATCTGGTCGGACTAAGTTTGGACCGAACCTGTTCAATTGTTCTGACCGAACTGGGTTTAAACCGAACTGATTCTGGTCTATTTATTCTTTTTACATCACAAACATCACTTAACACAACAAAAGAAAATGCATAATGTACAATAAGACGGTGAAACAAAAGTGAACTTCATTAATTCTAGGAAAGTTCTACAACAAGTTACATTTGAGAAACATAAAAGGAATCCTAGTACAATCTATCTAAGACTATTGTCTCTGCTCTCTCCGTACTCTAACATCCTCTACAGCCTGAGTCAACTGTGACTCCATCCTCTCCTGTCTCGCCTCTATCCTCCTTAACATGGAAGTCGTAGAGCGCATCTGTGCACACAGCTCCGCAATCTCTGGAACTGTTAGTGAAGGGCCTTCGGTCTCAAAGTGTGATGATGTGGGAATATCCTGATCTGCCTCACGCATCTCAATGTCATCTCCTGCCTGGTCATCTGTATCTGGACCCACATCGTGATCACCATCATCTGATTCATCATCATCCTCATCAGTCTCAAGACCATCCTCATCATCTGACCTCTCAGTCTGAGTAATCTGCATTTGCCGAATAGTCCTGGTCCCGATGGCATAGCCAAGCAATTGTGTCTGCATCGGTGTATCCTCCTGCCTCACGCCGAAATGCTGGAAGATAAATGTGAGTAGACGTCCGAAGCAAAGGTTCCGTACGCCCGGTGACGTCACAACCTCTAGCATGACGTTCTGGATGATGAAGGAAAGATCAATCTCGAAACCTCGGTATATGCGGTAAATCAGTAGAGATCCATCACTGATACTCTTTCGTGATGCCCCGCCTTTGGGATGATGTTGCGGCCCACAATGTGACCGATGATTCTAGCCGAATCTGTCATCTGTGCACTAGTCCGTGGTGTATAGCATCTATCATCTCTCCAAAGTGTGATGCAAACCTCATGCAGCTCATGTGGTAGTAGAAAAGCATCTATCTCTGCCCTAGTCGGTATCCATACACAATCATGAGGATAGTGTGGTACCCTGAAGATCTCTGCCAGTGTACTAGTAGAAAATCGAATCCGTGTCTCTCGAACTCGACTCTCTAGGATCAACTCGAATGGACCTCGCCTCCGACCCTCCTCGACTGATGTAAGGTTGTTGTAGAACAACCTCATTAAATACGGATAGACTGGAAGATCCTCAGTGAAAAGATGCGTCCACTCCATCGTATCGAATCTCTGATGGATCCGAAATGTGCAAAGTCGTCGTAGCTCGAGTAACCCGCCATACTCAATGCGGCACCGCTCGAAGAAGGCCTCATATAAGTACTCCGCTCGGGGTGTACTCGAATAGGTCTCTCGTGGTTGACTACATCTCTCGGCTCCAAAAGTGGAACCCGACCTCGGCTCAGCTCTGTCTCTCCTCCCACCCATGTGTCGTCCGCGAGGAGGCATGATGTCTGTATAGCTGTAAAGAAGACAAGAAGAGACTTGACATTAGTAGAATTTCAAAATTTAGCATGAAGGGTATTTTTGTAATTTTTTTTTCAAAATTTTCAATTTTGGCAAAATTTTAGTTTGAATATACTAGCATGTACACGGTACTTAGAATAGTGTGTTAGCATGTTTTATTGGAGAAAAACATATCAATTTGATGGATTCAAGGACAAATTTCAGGAAGCATAGTAAGGGGAAAATTTCTCAAATTAGGTCAAAATGCGATTTTTGAAGTCTGGAATTGGCTTAATCGATTTAGATACACATGTTCTTCATATCATTGCAAGTATGTAGGACTTGATTTGAAGGCGAAACTCTTTGTAGTTTGAAAATGAGAAAAGATTTTCAAAAGAGGGTTTTTGGTTGAGAAATCGTTAGCAAGAAACCATGAAATCGATAGCAAGCATTGTAAAGACATGGCATTGTATTAAGATCACCTAGAACACATTCCTATATGTTCCTAGACATGTTTCCTAGCAATTATAACAAGTAAATCATGATATTTGGAAGAATACATTTCAATTTTGAAGTTGTAAAGCAAGGAAAATAGAAATTTTACCTTAGATGATGTTGCAAGAATGTTGGAGATTTGTTCTTGAAGTTAGATGGACTAGAATGACTCTTGAAGACCTTAGAGAACCTTGCCCTAGAGCTCTCCCACGATACCTTGTGTTTTGAAGTGAGTATGAAATGAAAAATGTGATTTTTAAGGTGTTTTCCGCAGCACTCTTTGCGTGGGTCGATCGCTTGGTCGATTGGATGACTCGACCTAGCCACTCGACCCAAGGAGTAAAATTTTGGAAATTTGGAAATTTTGGGATTTTGATATATGATTTTTGGGTGACTTTTTGATGATTAAAGTGATGATTTTTAGTCTAATTTTGATATGTTACGACTAAGGTTAAGTGGTTATTGATGGTATATTGGAAATTTTCGGTGTTTTGACTTATTTCGATTTTTGCAGAATGGTTGTGCTAAGGAATCGCAATATTGGTTCTAATAGTACTGGAAATGAGGAAGAAGTGCTTCATGGAGATACTCCTAATGGTGGCACTGGTCAGCAAACCCATGTGAATGGTGATAATATGACTGGTATACCTAATGCTTCGGAAGTGAATAGTTTTCGTGATATTGCCAACATCATGGGCAACATCATGCAAAGTAGCAATCGAATTAGTTCAACTAGATGATGACGGGTTTCATGACTCTACATATTGAGACTCGTACTGGTGTGAATGGAACTCCTCATACCGTAATCCCTAATGCGGAAAGGTTAGCTGGAACTCCTCATACTCGTCTGATGGAAAGTTTTCTGAAGATGCAAGTGCCTTCTTTCACTGGTGTTTCTAAGGACACTTTGTTCCCTAATAAGTGGCTGAGGGAATTAGAGAACGCATTCTGTCACTTGTAGTGTTCTGAAGCACACAAGATCTTGTTTGCCGAACAGAAGCTTCAGCAAGAAGCAGATGCTTGGTGGACCTCCACTCGTCCTATTTTGGAAACCTTGCATGTTGGTGGATTAACCTGGGAAATTTTCAAGGATGCATTTTGTAAGAACTATTTCCCAAGCGAATCGATGCTAAGGAAGCCGAGTTCATGGCCCTTACGCAAGGACCTTTGTCTGCGTTAGAATATCAACAGAAGTTTGAGGAATTATTTTACTTTGCCCTTGATTCTATAAGACCTGATCGTGCCAAGGCAAAGAAGTTTTTCAAGGGATTGCGTCCTACAATCAAGACTTATCTTACTGTGATTTCGATTGAGAGCTACGCTCAGGTAGTTCAAGTTTCGAAGAAGATCGAAGAAACTTTTCTTCGAGAAGGAAAGTGCACGTGTGCAAAGGACATGGCAGCCAAGGAACAATGGTTTGGTTGACCGTACGGAAAGAAGATTCATTAGGCCTACACCGTATTCTACTCCTAGTTTTCAGCCTAGAAGTGTAAGCCAAAATTCTAGTTTTGCACCGGCCGGACAGCAGCGTCAATTCAGTGGGAACAGGCCAATTGCGAATGTTCCAAATGCTAAGCCAGTGAGTGTGAACCCTAGACCTATGGGTCCGAAGCCTCCAGTAATACCTTCAGTTGGACCGCCGGTTTGTTTCTTTTGTAAGCAGCCCGGTCATTTTGCTCGTACTTGTCCCAAGAAGCCTAATCAGCCCTATGTTCCTGTAGCGAAGAATGTATCTGCCCCTGTGCCTGGAAAAGTGTTTAGTATATCTGGTACTGAACAAGATGCAAGTCATGAAGTTGTGACAGGTACTTTGTTAATCACTTCTATTCTTGCATTTGTATTGTTTGATACGGGTGCATTTCATTCGTTCATTTCGTCTGCATTCATTAGGAAGACTGCATTGTTACCTAAGAATTTGTCTAGTTGTTTAATGATTAGTACTCCTACTAGATTAGTTGTGAAACTAGATAAAGTGATAGAAGATTGTCCCATTATGATTTGCGAGCCGAAATTGAAAGCCGATTTAGTGATTCTTGACATGAAAGATTTTGATGTTATTCTTGGAATTGATTGGTTGACAGCCCATAAGGCTGTAATTGATTGTTCTTTGAGGAATATTCAATTTCAAATTTGTAGTAATTCAGCCTTTGAGTTTCAAGGTGATAAAGGAAGAGTTAGTAAGAAGACTTTGTCTGCTTTGATGCAAGTTTGTGCACTAGTGGAAAGTGCTACAGCTGAATGTGAAGTCATGGAAGTGAAGAAGAAACTTGAAGAAGTTGAAGTTGTTTGTGATTTCAAGGATGTCTTTCCGGATGATTTATCAGGATTACCTCCAGATAGAGAGTTGGAATTTTCGATTGAATTAATTCCAGGAGCCGCTCCGGTATCTAAAGCTCCATATAGAATGGCGCCTACTGAGTTGAAAGAACTACAAGACCAGCTGAATGAACTCTCAGATAAAGGTTATATACAGCCTAGTGTATCACCTTGGGGAGCCCCGGTTTTGTTTGTTAAGAAGAAGGATGGTAGTATGAGTATGTGCATTGATTACCGTGAGTTGAACAAATTGACCATTAAGAATAGGTATCCACTGCCTCGGATTGATGATCTTTTCGACCAGTTAAGATGTGAAACCCAGCCCTAACCTTGACCCGGAAACCTTGTTATTTGTAGGTCCGATGACCCGAAGTAAAGTAAGAAGTCAGCTTTGGGCCATCCCAGTAGAGGACTTGGTGTCTGGCTTTGAATCCATGAAGGTTGATGATGAGGTGCTATTTATGGAAACAGAATCCTGATGAAGATCTAATTAGTTGATGGACTTGGAGTGATCTCTATCTTGGTTTGAAGGCATTTCTACCTACTAGGTAAGTCACTTGACTTGTGTGCAAAACCCCTTTAGGTTTGGATTTGATCTGGGCCTTCAATTCCCTGTTTTGGCCATGTTGCTGCATTGGTCGACTGATTGGTCGACTGGGCCAGTCGACCAATCCACTCGACCAATGGGTGCTGTCTTTGGCAATTAGGTTGATTCTTGCTCTATTTAAGCCTAACCTCGAGTCCACTTCGTATTTGCTGCCTCCAAACCCTCTGGAACGAACCAAAGACCTCTCGCAAGTCATCTCTCTTGCATCCTTGGAGTTTTCTTGGCGGATCTTCGTCGGAACTCTTCTTTTTGCATCAAAAGGTATGTCTACTCTCTCTTCTTCTCCTACATCTTTGTTTTTCTTTCCTTTTTGAGTTGAGACAGTAGAAGAGATGCTGCATCCTCTCGTTGCAAACATCTCTCGAACATGTTCTCATGATCATCCTAAGGATTAAAGGCTAGAACAATGATCTTAACCATGATCATTGCAAGCTTTTGAAGGATTCATGATCAAACCATGATTTAATCTCTCGTTAATTTCCTAATCTGAATTCTCGATCTCTTTGGATCTTCTTTCATTGATCATGTTAGTGGTTAATGGTTGTGTTTTCTTTCTATGATCCATAATCCATAGAATTCTAGTTGTTCTCTTCTACCTTACTATGTGTTCTTCATGATGCATGATAGTACATATATGGTAGGTTTTATTTCCTTATTTAGATTTATGCTTCTAAGCCTTATACCATGAAGACCTATGCATGTTTTCATGTTTTCATTACCGAAAGCAATGATCCATCTTCCTATTGTTCTTGTCCTTGTTTTCTATTTCAAACTTCATCAAGATCCATGTTTGATTTATTTATGGTAACTTTTTGTTTCCTAATTTGGGTCTTGATACCTTGATTTGATTAGTGTTTTGAGGTCCCCTATATGCTAGAATACTACTGATGTAGTCTACCCCTTGATTAGTATCCTCTTGAACCATCAAATTCGGATTTCATATCTCAAAACTCTGATTTTCTAAGTTATCGTCGCATTGGTCGACCGATTGGTCGACCGGACCACTCGACCAATCCACTCGACCAATGAGTACAAAGCAACTCCAGAATTGGTCTGCTTCGGATGCTTTGCTATATTTTCTGTTAGGGATCTTTCCTAATATGTGGTATATACTTGTTTAGGACCTTCTTCTCAAGTTTGCCAAGATCCTACTTGATTTCTTAGGATTCTTTGCGAGTTATAAAAGGTAAGGATGGTTATTTCCTTAATTACATAGATAGCATGAATCTAGTTTCTATATTTGAATATCATTAATATGTTTCCTAAATTAGATTCTTACAATGATATACTACTGTTGCATAACTTTGATTACAGTAGCATTACTTATTCATATTGAATTGATTCATGTATGATTTACTTACCAATGTTATACAAATGTTTGTAAATATTGATTTCTTTCCATATATGGAGTTACCATATATGTGATGATATGAATTGATGCATGTGTATGCTTACGTATGGTTTGGGAAGGAGAGGTGTCCTTTTGACATTTCTGTCCTTGGACTACTACGGGAATATTATGGGATGTTTCCGGAGATGCCCTCCGGACACCTTCCTAAACCGTTGGATGACATATCTAGGATTGTCTAGTAGTGTTTGGCTAGGATGTCCTGTTATGTCGACCCTAATCGGAGGGGTATTGAGACCGAACGACCCGTGGTAGCAATGGGGATTCATGGGCGCTCAAGACCGGTAACCAACCCGTGAGAGGACAGGAATCACATTGTGGGGGCCATTTATTGGTAGGGTTGCATATGGTTAGACTTGGGCTCACGGGCGCTTAAGACCGGTAACCAACCCGTGAAAGGACGTGAGAGCTTCCCGTTTACCATATGTGGATGATCAATAGGGTTGGTGAGTCCGTAGTCGGGACTATGAGGACTCTAGTGTGAAGGATACCGGAAAGGATCGTCAGGGACGAGGAATGGAAGTATCTGGATCCGACTTGATGTAACCAAGTAGAAGACTTGCATTTGGCTAGGTATTACCCCCGACATGCGCCAAGACTTATACCAAATGGTTGTGAGAGAGTGTGTTGACTTAACCCCCTAGCCATGGAATGTCCCGAGGGATGCCGGACCCATTACCAACTGATGATGAGTGATTGAGACTTTCCTAACGAAGTACGGTGCTATGACTTAAAGCATGTCCGCCAATAGAGACCAAGCATACATAGAGTTAGATTCATTCATTCATTGCTTGTCTCATATCATATTGCATTCATGATTGTTCTGGAATCCCGCCATTTATGTTATTATGGATTTTTAATCGCTTTACCGAGTTTCTTTGAAACTCATTCCTTTATTGTACAATGTTGTTAGACTATCCCGCAGTACCGAGTACTATGACGGTCCCTATGAAGAAGCGCAAGGCGAAGAGGCATATCTCCAGGAAGGTGATTGCGGTTACCACAATTACTCAAGATTCCGCGGGTGGTTATGCTCCGTACAATGCTTAGTCCGACCATTGAGTGGAAGCGTCCTTGTGCTATTTATGAGATCTACACCTACAAGGATGTCGTCTACAAAGTGGAGAATAATTTAGTTACCCAATGTACTTGCTACTCGGGATTAGCTTTTATCTAGTTTATTCTTTCGAGCTACTTTTCCGCTGGATGTAAAGTGGGATTTTTGCTTCACTTTACTTATCTCGTTGACACTCGATTATATATTTATTATTCCGTTTCGTTTACGATTCATTCTTTCTTTATTGAATCTATGATTTATCTTCCGCACTCTTGTTATGGTTGTTCATGATTATGTTATTGCTTATGTGGGAGGTTGATCACTCGATACCCGATCTTCGGGCTGTGGATCACACTCTCGGGTATGCCGGATAGGGTACCGGCCGGGAGGGCGGATGATTGGTATCGGAGCCCAAGGTTCGAGGAGATCCTAACCACAAAAGGCAACAACTGAACATTCCCGAGTCATTGATCTGAAGTGACTCTTCTACTCTTAGAAGTGAATAATAGAACACCGAATTAGAAACTTGAACTTTGAGGCATAAGTAACATTTCGAATAACATACCATAATTATACTTGAACAAATGACACTAATGCAAGGAAAAGAAAAGTGCATAACATACAATAAATAAAGAGAAACAAAATGAACTTCATTAATTTCAAAAGTTTTACAATGATTACATCTGAAAAGCATAAATGGAAAATCCTAAGGTACAGTCTATCTAGGTGATCTACTCGATCTCTATATGCTCCGAACTCCTCTCGCTAGCCGAGTCACCCGATGCTCTATCCTCGTCCGTCGAGACTCCATCCTCTCGTACATCTCTGCTCCCGTCTCGACCTCCATCCTCTCTAGCATGGAAGTCATCGATCTCATCTCGTGCACCAAGATCCGAAGTCTCCGGAACCGCATGTGAAGGGCCACCCGCCTCGAAATGTGATGAAGGAAACTCGTGATGCATGTGCTCAGCCTCGCGCATATCTCAGATCATCTCCGGCCCGATCATCACTATCGGGACCGATATCCTCTCCTCCATCCTCGGATCCCTCATCCTCATCCTCCGATTCATCATCATCCTCACCCTCCGGACCAGGAGATCTCTCTAACCGATGTAGTCTCATCCGTCGAATGGTCCGAGTCCCAATGGGGTATCCCCGTGATCTAGTGTCCATCGGAGTATCCTCGAAACTCACCCCGAAATGCCCGAAGATCAAAGTCGAAGCCTCCCATAGCAAAGGTTCCGCATGCTAGGCCGCAGAACCAAGTCCAAAGCATGACCCGCTGAATGATGTAAGAAAGATCGATCTCGAAGCCCATGTAGATGCGGTAAATGACCAAGGCCTCCATCACCGTGACCCGATGGTGATGTCCGGCTTTCGGCATGATGTTTCGGCCGACTATGCGACCGATAATACGTGCAGAACCCGTCATCCGTCCGCTAGTCCACGGTGTGAAGCATCGGCGGCTATCCCATAGCGTAGAGCATATCTCGCGAAGCTCGTACGGCATCGATGGCCGTCCTGTGTCCAGCCTCCGGCAGGTATCCACACACACCGATGTGGGTAGTAAGGGACCCGCAGGATCTCAGCCGTTGTCCGGGTGGAGAAGCGAACCCGAGTCCGGTGGACCCCGCTCCCGAGGACAAGTCCGAGTGGATGTCCCCGGCCCCGAGCCTCCTCTCGTGTAAGTAAGGTTGCTGAAGAACAACCTCACTAGCTCCGGTATACCGGCAAATCCTCGGTGAAGAGGTGAGTCCACCGTAAGGTGTCGAACCTCCGCCGGATCCCGAAGGCCCGAGCTGGCGTAAGTGAAGTAGACGCCCCATCTCGATGTTACAATAGCTGAAGTAGGCCTCGCATGCAAACCTCGGCCCGAGGTGTGTCAAACAGGTCCGGCCTCCCAACCTCCTCTCCGGGCTCGAAAGGAACCCGACCCTCGCCCCCGAGAGCACCTACGATGCGACCTCTACCTCTACCTCCTCCTCGTCCTCCCCTCTCGCATGATGTATCCGTGAAAGAGACAAGAGACAATTCCAATTAGTGCTATTCAAGATTTTAGCCAAAAGGGTATTTTCGTAATTTTTCGGAAAATTTCAAATTTGGGGGAAATTTGATTTGAACATACTAGCATGTGCACAATACTTGGAATTTCATGTCTATGATGTTGTTTTGATGAAAATCGATCGAAAACTTGGATTAAAGCGAAAAATTCAGCAAGAAGAAATTTGGGGATTTTGCAATTTAGGTCAAAATTGGATTTTTGAAAAGTTGAAATTGGTTAAATCAAATTGTATGGACCTATCTACAATGTCATCTTGAGCATGTAGCATTTGATCTCGTGCGAAAATTTCAAGCGGTTTGAGAGAAAACGAAATTTTTCTAAAGATATCGATTTCGGTATAAAACTTTGCGAGATGAGCACCAAAGGTGTTAAAACTTGTTGTCTATGCATGTCATTGTGTTTAAAACCTAGGGAATATGTTTCTAAGCATTCCTAAGCATGATTTCTAGCATTGGATACAAGTAAAGCATGGTTTTATTGAAATGCAAGCATGAGAAGATGAAAATGGAAGAAAGAATGAGAGATTTACCTTGTTTATGAAGATGGTGTGTTGTGGTGTTGTTGTTGAAGCACTAAATCACCTCAAGAACACTTGTGGGAACACTTGGATATTTTCCCTAGAGCTCTCTCACCTTTGGAAGAAGTTAGAATGAGGTTGGAATGTGGAAATGAGGCTTATAATGCGAATTTTCAGATTGTTTTTCATTGGTCGACCGATTGGTCGACCGGGTCACTCGACCAACCACTCGACCAATGGTCACAAAGTGACCTCATTTGCTGTTGAATTTTTGGAAAATGTGATTTTTGCCTTATGGAATATTGTTTGATGACTATATGGATATATTTGATCATGATTTAAGTTTTCAAATCATTTGGACTTGTGGTTTATGTTGAATCTTCAAATTCGGTATTTTGATGTTCTCGGTTTTTGCAGAATGGTTACTCCGAGAAGTGGGCGTGGTGAATCCAAAGTGGTCATGGTGGTGGTGAAATACCTCAGGGAGGTGGTGAAGTACCTCATGGAGGTGGTGAGATACCAAATGCCGATCGTGGTACTCATGAGATCCCCGGTGCCCCGAATGTTGGAAGTTTCAGAGATATTGCCAATATCATGGGCAATATGATGCAGCAGCAAGCAGCTCTCGCTCAACCAGATGTTGGTGGGTTTCATGACTCGCATAATGAGACCCGGGCTGGTGCTAATGTGAATCCTCATGCCGCAGTCCCGAATGCGGGAGGTTTAGCCGGAACTCCTCATACTCGCCCGATGGAGAGTTTTCTCAAGATGCAAGTACCCACTTTCACCGGAGTTACCAAGGACCCCTTGTTTCCTAACAAGTGGCTTCGTGAGTTGGAGAAGGCTTTCCGGCATCCGCAATGCTCAAGCTCGAAGATTTTGTTTGCCGAGCAAAAGTTGCAACAAGAAGCCGATGCATGGTGGATCTCCACTCGTCCCGTTTTGGAAGGTTTGCATGCAGGAGTTGTAACTTGGGAGTTATTCAAAGAGGCTTTTTGTATGAACTACTTTCCCGAGGCGGTGAAGGATGCAAAGGAAGCGGAGTTTATGATTCCGACTCAAGGAACTTTGTCCGTGTTGGAGTACCAACAGAAGTTCGAGGAGCTTCATTTCTTTGCTCCAGCATTCTTTGAAGGAAGACCTCGCCAAAGCAAAGAAGTTCTTCAAAGGATCGCGCCCGCCATTAAAGCTTACCTCACAAGTCCAGCCCTATTGTGAGCTATGCTCAAGTGGTGCAGAACTCGAAGAAGTTGGAAGAAACAGAGAAGGAAAGTGCTCGTGTGCAAAAGCCTTGGCAGTCAAGGAATTCTGGTTTGGTGGATCGCAATGACCGTCGTTATGTGAGACCTACACCCTACCCCACTCCTACCTTTCGTGCTAAGAGTGTAGGTCGAACACGGGTTTTCAGCAGCCCGGCCAGTTTAAAAAAAGATGGCGGAAACCGATCACCAAGCAAATGCAAGTGCAAGTGCAAGTGCGAGTGCAAGGCCTTTTGTTCGAAGTCCTCCGTTGCAGCCACCCCCGTTGGATCCAAAGAATCCCGTTTGCTTCTACCGCAAGCAAGCTGGTCATTTTGCTCGTGCCTGTCCGGCGGCCCGCCCAAGCAGCCCGCCCCATGGTGAAGAGTGCTCCCGCTCCTCCCTCTCGGTAGAGTTTTCAGTATTTCCAAGATCGAGCAGGATCCAAGCCATGATGTGATTACAGGTACATTGTTAGTCGCTTCTATTCTCGCATTTGTCTTATTTGATACGGGTGCATCTCATTCTGCTCATGTCATCTCGCATTCATCAAGAAGACTAACCTAATCCCCGAGAAGTTGTCTAGTTGTTTATTGATTAGTACACCCACTGGTCCTCATTGTGAAACTAGATAAGGGGTTATCTAGATGTCCCGTGTTGATTGGTGAAAAGAACTTGGAAGCCAATTTTGTGATTCTTGACATGAAGGACTTCGATGTTATTTTGGGAATTGACTCAGGTTGACAGCCCACAAAGCCGTGTTCCTTTGTTCCTCAAAGAAGATTCAGGCCCATATTTGTGGAAGTCCGGTCTTTGAATTTCAAGGTGAAAAGAGAAGGGTTTGTAAGAAGGTGTCTGTCTCGTCGCACCGATGCAAGTCTATGCCCTAGTGGATGATGCTTCATCTGAAGGCAAGGGTATAGTGGAGAAAAGAGTCGATGAAGTCGAGTTGTCTGCGACTTTGTTGATGTCTTCCCCGATGATCTATCGGAGTGCCTCCGGACAGAGATGTCGAATTCTCTATTGATCTCGTCCCCGGTGCCGCTCCCGTATCTAAAGCTCCGTATAGGATGGCTCCTACCGAGTTGAAAGAGTTGCAAAATCAGTTGAATGAGCTCATTGATAGAGGTTTCAGACAGCCTAGTGTGTCACCTTGGGGAGCTCCGGTCTTGTTCGTCAAGAAGAAAGACGGTAGTATGCGCTTGTGCATCGACTACCGTGAGTTGAATAAGTTGACTATCAAGAATAGATATCCGCTGCCCGTAATCGATGATCTCTTCGATCGCTTGAAGGGTGCAGTTGTGTTCTCAAAGATTGACTTAAGGTCCGGATATCACCAATTGAAAGTGAAGTCTAGTGATATCTTCAAGACAGCTTTCCGAACGCGGTATGGTCACTACGAGTTTAGAGTCATGCCTTTCGGATTGACCAATGCTCCTGCGGTGTTCATGGACCTCATGAACCGAGTATTTCATGATGTGCTTGATAAGTTTGTGATTGTTTTCATTGATGACATCTTGATCTATTCGAAGAGCGAAGAAGAGCATGCGAGTCATCTAAGTTTCACTTTGCAAAGGTTGCGAGAAAAGAAGTTGTTTGCTAAGTTTAGCAAGTGTGATTTCTGGCTTAAGAGAGTAGTTTTCCTTGGTCATGTAGTTTCAGCCGAAGGTATTCGTGTCGATCCCGAAAAGGTCCAAGTCGTGGCTGATTGGGAGAGACCGAAGTCAAGAACGGAAATAAGAAGTTTTCTTGGATTGGCGGGTTACTACCGAAGGTTTATTGAGAACTTTTCTCGGTTGGCTGCTCCTATGACTAAGTTGACCAGAAAGAAGAGAAGTTTGTTTGGTCCGACGCCCGTGAGAAGAATTTCCAAGAGTTGAAAGATAGATTGACAAGTGCCCCGGTTTTGACTATACCCGATAGTTCCGGTGGTATGACAGCTTTATACCGATGCGCCAAAGATTGGTTTGGGTTGTGTACTGATGCAACATGGCAAGGTCGTAGCCTATGCTTCTCGGCAATTGAAGGATTATGAGCGGAATTACCCCACTCACGATCTAGAACTTGCCGCCGTTGTCTTTGCTTTGAAGATTTGGAGACATTATCTTTACGGTGAGAAGATTGCCATTTTCACGGATCATAAGAGTTTGAAATACTTCTTTACCCAAAAGGAGTTGAACATGAGACAAAGGAGATGGTTGGAACTCGTCTCCGATTATGATTGTGATATTCAAGATCATCCCGGGAAAGCAAATGTTGTTGCCGATGCTCTTAGTAGGAAGAACCGAAGAAGACTTTGGATTTGAATGCTTTGAGTTTACCATTGTGGTCTTCTATTGAGAGTTTTGATTTGGAAATCGTTCCCGAGAATTCTGATTTTATTCTTTCTCGCCATGACGGCAAGATCTGGTCTTAGAGATAAGATTGTTGCTCACAGAGTTCGATCAAGAGTTTTTGACCAAAGTTGAGAAGATTTCTTCGAATCCCGAGTCGGACCCCGACTTTGGTATATCCATGGATGGTGCTTTGTTGTTTAGAGGAAGACCGTGTGTGCCTCGCAAACGATGAAGTTAAGAAAGAAATATTGAAGGAAGCACACCACTGGCTTCTAATCAGTACACCCGGGAAGCACCAAGATGTACAAGGACTTGAAGGAACATTTTTGGTGGATTGGTCTAAAGGCGGATGTTGACGATTTTGTTGCCAAGTGTGAGACTTGCCAACGTGTGAAAGCCGTTCGACAACCTCCATCCGGATTACTTCAACCCCTTCCTATTCCTAGTTGGAAGTGGGAAGATATTTCCATGGACTTTGTGACTAGCTTGCCTCGGACAAGTAAAGGCAATGACACCGTGTGGGTGATTGTTGATAGGTTGACCAAATCAGCCCATTTCATTCCTATGAAGATCACTCATACTCGGATAAGCTAGCCAGGCTTTATGTGGATAATGTGGTTCGTCCGCATGGTGTGCCATTAAGTATTGTCTCGGATCGTGATCCTAGGTTCACCTCAAGGTTTTGGAATAGTTTTGCAGAAGGCCTTGGGAACCCAATTGAACTTGAGTACAGCTCATCATCCACAAGCCGATGGACAATCCGAGCGGACAATTCAGACATTGGAAGACATGCTCAGATCTTGTGTGGTGGATATGGGTGGTAATTGGGATGAACACCTAGCTTTGGTTGAGTTTGCCTATAACAACAGCTTATCAAGCAACAATAGGCATGGCTCCATTCAAGGCTTTGTATGGTAGTACTTGTAGGACACCTTTGTACTGGACTCGAGACAGTGAAAGAAAAGTCTTAGGTCCCGAGATGATTGAAGCTACAAGTGCTATGGTAGATATGATAAGAGAAAGGATTAAGTCCGCCCAACGAGACAGTAAATCTTATGCCGATAAGAGAAGGACCGATTTGGAATTTCAAGTTGGAGAGAAAGTCTTCCTCAAGGTCTCACCAATGAAGGGTGTGATGAGATTCAATGTTAAGGGAAAGCTTAGCCCTCGTTACATTGGACCTTTCGAGATTTTGGAAAAGGTTGGACCCGTTGCGTATCGATTAGCATTACCTCCGCCTCTTGCTGGTGTGCACAATGTGTTCCATATTTCGATGCTCCGAAAATACATAGAGAATCCGGAACACATTTTGCAGCAAGCACCGAAGGACTTAGTGCTGATTTGACCTATGATGAAGAACCGGCCGAAATCCTCGGATAGGAAGGACAAGCAGCTGCGGAATCGCGCCATTCCTTTGGTGAAGATTCGGTGGAAGAACCATACCCCTCGAAGAAGCTTCTTGGGAGAAGGAAGAAGACATGAAGGAGAAGTTTCCTTACCTCTTTGGAAGCACAGTACGCTTTCAATTTCGGGGACGAAATTTCTTTAAGGGGGGGGAGAATGTGAAACCCAGCCCTAACCTTGACCCGGAAACCTTGTTATTTGTAGGTCCGATGACCCGAAGTAAAGTAAGAAGTCAGCTTTGGGCCATCCCAAAGAGAGGACTTGGTGTCCGGCTTTGAATCCATGAAGGTTGATGATGAGGTGCTATTTATGGAAACAGAATCCCGATGAAGATCTAATTAGTTGATGGACTTGGAGTGATCTCTATCTTGGTTTGAAGGCATTTCTACCTACTAGGTAAGTCACTTGACTTGTGTGCAAAACCCCTTTAGGTTTGGATTTGATCCGGGCCTTCAATTCCCCGTTTTGGCCTTGCTGTTCGCATTGGTCGACCGATTGGTCGATCGGGGCCGCCGACCAATCCACTCGACCAATGGGTGCCGTCTTTGGCAATTAGGTTGATTCTTGCTCTATTTAAGCCTAACCTCGAGTCCACTTCGTATTTGCTGCCTCCAAACCCTCCGGAACGAACCAAAGACCTCTCGCAAGTCATCTCTCTTGCATCCTTGGAGTTTTCTTGGCGGATCTTCGTCGGAACTCTTCTTTTTGCATCAAAAGGTATGTCTACTCTCTCTTCTTCTCCTACATCTTTGTTTTTCTTTCCTTTTTGAGTTGAGACAAGAGAAGAGATGCTGCATCCTCTCGTTGCAAACATCTCTCGAACATGTTCTCATGATCATCCTAAGGATTAAAGGCTAGAACAATGATCTTAACCATGATCATTGCAAGCTTTTGAAGGATTCATGATCAAACCATGATTTAATCTCTCGTTAATTTCCTAATCTGAATTCTCGATCTCTTTGGATCTTCTTTCATTGATCATGTTAGTGGTTAATGGTTGTGTTTTCTTTCTATGATCCATAATCCATAGAATTCTAGTTGTTCTCTTCTACCTTACTATGTGTTCTTCATGATGCATGATAGTACATATATGGTAGGTTTTATTTCCTTATTTAGATTTATGCTTCTAAGCCTTATACCATGAAGACCTATGCATGTTTTCATGTTTTCATTACCGAAAGCAATGATCCATCTTCCTATTGTTCTTGTCCTTGTTTTCTATTTCAAACTTCATCAAGATCCATGTTTGATTTATTTATGGTAACTTTTTGTTTCCTAATTTGGGTCTTGATACCTTGATTTGATTAGTGTTTTGAGGTCCCCTATATGCTAGAATACTACCGATGTAGTCTACCCCTTGATTAGTATCCTCTTGAACCATCAAATTCGGATTTCATATCTCAAAACTCTGATTTTCTAAGTTATCGTCTCGCATTGGTCGACCGATTGGTCGATCGGACCACTCGACCAATCCACTCGACCAATGAGTACAAAGAACTCCGTGAATTGGTCTGCTTTCGGATGCTTTGCTATATTTTCTGTTAGGGATCTTTCCTAATATGTGGTATATACTTGTTTAGGACCTTCTTCTCAAGTTTGCCAAGATCCTACTTGATTTCTTAGGATTCTTTGCGAGTTATAAAAGGTAAGGATGGTTATTTCCTTAATTACATAGATAGCATGAATCTAGTTTCTATATTTGAATATCATTAATATGTTTCCTAAATTAGATTCTTACAATGATATACTACTGTTGCATAACTTTGATTACAGTAGCATTACTTATTCATATTGAATTGATTCATGTATGATTTACTTACCAATGTTATACAAATGTTTGTAAATATTGATTTCTTTCCATATATGGAGTTACCATATATGTGATGATATGAATTGATGCATGTGTATGCTTACGTATGGTTTGGGAAGGAGAGGTGTCCTTTTGACATTTCTGTCCTTGGACTACTACGGGAATATTATGGGATGTTTCCGGAGATGCCCTCTCGGACACCTTCCTAAACCGTTGGATGACATATCTAGGATTGTCTAGTAGTGTTTGGCTAGGATGTCCTGTTATGTCGACCCTAATCGGAGGGGTATTGAGACCGAACGACCCGTGGTAGCAATGGGGATTCATGGGCGCTCAAGACCGGTAACCAACCCGTGAGAGGACAGGAATCACATTGTGGGGGCCATTTATTGGTAGGGTTGCATATGGTTAGACTTGGGCTCACGGGCGCTTAAGACCGGTAACCAACCCGTGAAAGGACGTGAGAGCTTCCCGTTTACCATATGTGGATGATCAATAGGGTTGGTGAGTCCGTAGTCGGGACTATGAGGACTCTAGTGTGAAGGATACCGGAAAGGATCGTCGGGGACGAGGAATGGAAGTATCTCGGATCCGACTTGATGTAACCAAGTAGAAGACTTGCATTTGGCTAGGTATTACCCCCGACATGCGCCAAGATTTATACCAAATGGTTGTGAGAGAGTGTGTTGACTTAACCCCCTAGCCATGGAATGTCCCGAGGGATGCCGGACCCATTACCAACTGATGATGAGTGATTGAGACTTTCCTAAAGAAGTACGGTGCTATGACTTAAAGCATGTCCGCCAATAGAGACCAAGCATACATAGAGTTAGATTCATTCATTCATTGCTTGTCTCATATCATATTGCATTCATGATTGTTCCGGAATCCCGCCATTTATGTTATTATGGATTTTTAATCGCTTTACCGAGTTTCTTTGAAACTCATTCCTTTATTGTACAATGTTGTTAGACTATCCCGCAGTACCGAGTACTATGACGGTCCCTATGAAGAAGCGCAAGGCGAAGAGGCATATCTCCAGGAAGGTGATTGCGGTTACCACAATTACTCTGAAGATTCCGCGGGTGGTTATGCTCCGTACAATGCTTAGTCCGACCATTGAGTGGAAGCGTCCTTGTGCTATTTATGAGATCTACACCTACAAGGATGTCGTCTACAAAGTGGAGAATAATTTAGTTACCCAATGTACTTGCTACTGGGATTAGCTTTTAGCTAGTTTATTCTTTCGAGCTACTTTTCCGCTGGATGTAAAGTGGGATTTTTGCTTCACTTTACTTATCTGTTGACACTCTGATTATATATTTATTATTCCGTTTCGTTTACGATTCATTCTTTCTTTATTGAATCTATGATTTATCTTCCGCACTCTTGTTATGGTTGTTCATGATTATGTTATTGCTTATGTGGGAGGTTGATCACTCGATACCTGATCTTCGGGCTGTGGATCACACTCTCGGGTATGCCAGATAGGGTACCGGCTGGGAGGGCGTGACATAAGAGGTGCAGCAGTGTTCTCGAAGATTGATTTGAGATCCAGATATCATCAGTTGAAGGTGAAAGCTAGTGACATTTGTAAGACAGCTTTTAGGACAAGATATGTTCATTTTGAGTTTAGAGTTATGCCTTTCGGTTTGACTAATGCTCCTACTGTGTTTATGGACTTGATGATTTGAGTATTTCATGATGTGTTAGATAAGTTCGTTATTGTCTTTATCGATGACATTTTGATTTACTCAAAGAGCGAAGAAGAGCATCAGAAGTTGTATGCCAAGTTTAGTAAGTGTGATTTCTGGCTTCCAAGAGTGGTATTTCTTGGTCATGTTGTTTCAGCCGAAGGTATTCGTGTCGATCCCGACAAGGTTAAGACAGTTGCCGAGTGGGAAAGACCGAAGACGGTGTCAGAAATAAGAAGTTTCTTAGGTTTGGCTGATTATTATAGGAGATTTATTGAAAACTTTTCTAAGTTGGCTGCTCCTATGACTAAGCTAACTAGGAAAGAAGAGAAGTTTCTTTGGTCTGACGCATGTGAGAAGAATTTTCAAGAATTGAAGGATAGATTGACAAGTGCCACGGTTTTGATAATACCCGATAATTCCGGTGGTCTGACAGTCTATATTGATGCGTCTAAGATTGGTTTGGGTTGTGTTTTAATACAACATGGGAAGGTGATAGCCTATGCTTCAAAACAATTGAAGGAACATGAGCGGAACTATCCCACTCATGATTTGGAACTTGCAGCCGTTGTTTTTGCCCTAAAGATTTGGAGACATTACTTGTATAGTGAGAAGATTGCTATTTTCACAGATCATAAGAGCTTAAAGTACTTCTTTACCCAAAAGGAGTTAAATATGAGACAAAGAAGATGGTTGGAGTTAGTCTCTGATTATGATTGCGATATCCAGTATCATCCTGGTAAAGAAAATGTTGTTGCGGACGCTCTTAGTAGGAAAAGTAACAAGAAGGATCTAGATTTGAATGCTTTGAGCAAGTTGTTGTTGAAGTCAATTTCAGATTTTGAATTGGAAGTTGTTTCGCAAAGTTCAGATGTTGTGCTTTCAGCCATGACAGCAAGATCCACCCTTAGGGATCAAATTGTTGCCTTGCAAGATTTGGATCCGGAATTGAAAGAGAAGATAGAGAAGATTTCTTTAAATTCTGATTTGGACCTTGATTTTAGTATATCTATGGATGGTGTCTTATTGTTTAGAGGAAGACTTTATGTGTCTGCAGTTGAAGAAGTTAAAAAGGAAATTTTTGAAGGAACCACACCAGTCGATCTTTACCGTACATCCAGGAGGTACAAAGATGTATAAGGATTTGAAAGAACATTTTTGGTGGATTGGATTGAAGGCTGATGTAGAACATTTTGTAGCTAAGTGTGAGACTTGTCAACGTGTTAAAGCTGTTCGACAACCTCCGTCTGGATTATTGCAGCCCCTACCCTTACCTGGTTGGAAATGGGAGAACATTACTATGGACTTCGTGACTAGTTTGCCTCGAACAAGTAGAGGTAATGACACTGTGTGGGTAATTGTTGATAGATTGACCAAATCAACCCATTTTATTCCTATGAAGATCACTCACACTATGGATAAGTTAGCTAGGCTTTATGTGGACAATGTTGTTCATTTGCATGGAGTGCCTGTGAGTATTGTGTCTGATCGTGACCCTAGATTTACTTCAAGATTTTGGAATAGTTTGCAGAAAGCTTTGAGAACCAAGTTGAATTTGAGTACTGCTCATCACCTTCAGTCTGATGGACAGTCTGAGCGGACAATTCAGATTTTGGAAGATATGCTTAGATCTTGTGTTGTTGATATGAGTGGTAATTGGGATGAACATTTATTTTTGGTTGAGTTTGCCTATAACAATAGTTATCAGTCTACGCTTTCAATTTCGAGGACGAAATTTCTTCAAGGGGGGGGAGAATGTAAAACCCAGCCCTAACCTTGACCCGGAAACCTTGTTATTTGTAGGTCCGATGACCCGAAGTAAAGTAAGAAGTCAGCTTTGGGCCATCCCAGTGGAGGACTTGGTGTCTAGCTTTGAATCCATGAAAGTTGATGATGAAGTTCTATTTATGGAAACTGAATCTTGATGAAGATCGGATTAGTTGATGGACTTGGAGTGCTCTCTATCTTGGTTTGAAGGCATTTCTACCTATTAGGTAAGTCACTTGACATGTGTGCAAAACCCCTTTAGGATTGGATTTGATCTGGGTCTTCAATTCCCTGTTTTGGAATTGCTGTCAGCATTGGTCGACTGATTGGTCGACTGGACCAGTCGACCAATCCACTCGACCAATGAGTGCTGTCTTTGGCAATTAGGTTTTTCTTGCTCTATTTAAGTCCAATCTCGAGTGTACTTCGTATTTGCTGCCTCCAAACTCTTTGGAACGAACCAAAGACCTCTGCAAGTCATCTCCCTTGCATCCTTGGTGATTTTCTTGACGGATCTTCGTCGAAACTCTTCCTTTTGCATCAAAAGGTATGTCTACACTCTCTTCTTCTCCTCCATCTCTGTGTTTCTTTCCTTTTTGAGTTGAGACAGTAGAGGAGATGCTGCATTCTCTGTTGCAAACATCTCTGGACTTGTCTCTCATGATCATCCTAAGGATTAGAGGCTAGAACAATGATCTTAACCATGATCATTGCAAGCTTTTGAAGGAATCATGATCAAACCATGATCTAATCTTTGTTAAACTTCTGATTTGAATTCGATCTCCTTGGATCTTCTATATTGATCATGTTAGTAGTTAATTGCTGTGTTTTCTTTTCATGATCCATGATCTATCAATCTCTAGTTGTTCTCTTCTACCATACTATGTGTTCTTCATGAATCATGATAGTTACATATATGGTAGGTTTTGTTTCCTTATTTAGATTTATGCTTTTAAGCCTATTTCCTTGAAGATCTAAGTATGTTTTCATGATACCTTTACCTGAAGCAATGATCCATCCTCCTATTGTTCTTGTCTTTGATTTCTATTTCGAATTCATCAAGATCCATGGTTGATCTAATTATGGTAACTTTTTGTTTCCTAATTTGGATCTTGATGGCTTGATTGGATTAGTGTTTTGAGGTCCCCTATATGTTAGAATACTACTGATGTAGTTTACCCCTTGATTAGTACCCTTTTGAACCACCAAATTCGGATTTCATATCTTAAAACTCTGTTTTTTTTTAGGCTACTGTCTGCATTGGTCGACTGATTGGTCGACTGGACCAGTCGACCAATCCACTCGACGAATGAGTACAGCAACTCCAGAATTGGTCTGTGTTGGATGTTTTGGTATCTTTTCTATTAGGGATCCTTCCTAATATGTTGTATACACTTGTTTAGGACCTTCTTCTCAAGTTTGCCAAGATCTTACTTGATTTCTTAGGATTCCTTTGCGAGTTATAAAAGGTAAGGATGTTTATTTCCTTAATTACATAGATAGCATGAATCTAGTTTCTATATTTGAATATCATTGATATGTTTCCTTAATTAGATTCTTACAACAATATACTACTGTTGCATAACCTTGATTACAGTAGCATTGCTTAAATTGATTCATGTATGATTTACTTACCAATTATATACAAGTGATTGTAATTATTGATTTCTTTCCATATATGAAGTTACCATATATGTGATGATATGAATTGATGCATGTGTATGCTTAAGTATGGTTTGGAAAGGAGAGGTGTCCTTTTGACACTTCTGTCCTTGGACTACTACGGGAATATTATGGGATGTTTCCGGAGATGCCCTCTGGACACCTTCCTAAATCGTTGGATGACATATCTAGGACTGTCTAGTAGTGTTTGGCTAGGATGTCCCGTTATGTCGAGACCCTAATCGGAGGGGTATTGAGACCGAATGACCCATGGTAGCAATGGGGATTCATGGGCGCTCAAGACCGGTAACCAACCCGTGAGAGGACAGGAATAACATTGTGGGGGCCATTTATTGGTAGGGTTGCATATGGTTAGACTTGGGCTCACGGGCGCTTAAGACCGGTAACCAACCCGTGAGAGGACGTGAGAGCTTCCCGTTTACCATATGTGGATGATCAATAGGGTTGATGAGTCCGTAGTCAGGGACTATGAGGACTCTAGTGTGAAGGATACCGGAAAGGATCGTCGAGGGACGAGGAATGGACGTATCTAGATCTGACTTGATGTAACTAAGTAGAAGACATGCATTTGGCTAGGCTTTACCCTGACATGCGCCGGTACTTAGACCAATGGTGATGTGAGAGAGTGGTGACTTAACCCCCAGCCATGGAATGTCCCGAGGGATGCCGGACCCATTACCAACTGATGATTAGTGATTGAGACCTTCCTAAAGAAGTACGGTGCTATGACTTAAAGCATGTCTGCCAATAGAGACCAGCATACATAGAGTTAGATTCATTCATTCATTGCTTGTCTCATATCATATTGCATTTATGTTTGTTCTGAAATCTTGCCATTTATGATATTATGGATTTAACTGCCTTACTGAGTTTCTTTGAAACTCATTCCTTTATTGTACAATGTTTGTTAGACTATCCTGCAGGTACTGAGTATTATGACGGTCCCTATGAAGAAGCGCAAGGCGAAGAGGCATATCTCCAGGAAGGTGATTGCGGTTACCACAATTACATCAAGATTCCGCGAGTGGTTATGCTCCGTACGATGCTTAGTCCGACCATTGAGTGGAAGCGTCCTTGTGCCATTTATGAGATTTACACTTATAAGGATGTTGTCTATAAAGTGGAGAACAATTTAGTTACCCATTGTACTTGCTACTGGGATTAGATTTTGTCTAGTTTATTATCTTTTAGAGCTACTTTTCCGCTGGTTGTAGAGTGGGATTTTTGCCTCACTTTACTTATCTGTTTTGACACTCTGATTATATCTAGTATTCTGATTTATTTATGATTCATTCTTTCCTTATTGGATCTATGGTTTATCTTCCGCACTTTTATTGTGATTGTTCATGATTATGTTATTGTTTATGTGGGAGGTTGATTACTCGATACCTGATATTCGGGCTGTGGATCACACTCTCGGGTATGCCAGATAGGGTACCGGCTGGGAGGATGTGACTGATTGGTATCGAGCCCAAGGTTTGAGGAAATCCTAACCACAAAAGACAATAATCGAACATTCCCGAGTCATTGATCCGAAATGACTCTTCTACTCTTAGAAGTGAATAATAGAACACTGAATTAGAAACTTAACCTTTGAGGCATAACAGAACATTTCCGAATAACATACCATAATTATACTTGAACAAATGTCACTAATGCAAGGAAAAGAAAGGTGCATAATATACAATAATTAAGTGAAACAAAATGAACTTCATTAATTTCAAAAGTTTTTACAACGATTACATCTGAAATGCATAAATAGAAATCCTAGGGAACAGTCTATCTAGGTGATCTTCTCTGATCTCTGTATGCTCTGAACTCCTCCGCTAGCCGAGTCACCCGATGCTCTATCCTATCCTATCGTGACTCCATCCTCTCATACATCTGCTCCTGTCGACCTCCATCCTCTCTAGCATGGAAGTCATCGATCTCATCTGTGCCCCAAGATCTGAAGTCTCCGGAACTGCATGTGAAGGGCCACCTGCCTCGAAGTGTGAGGAAGGAAACTCGTGATGCACTGGCTCAGCCTCGTGCATATCTGCATCATCTCCGGCCTGATCATCACTATCAGGACCGATATCCTCTCCTCCATCCTCCGACTCCCGATCCTCATCCTCCGATTCCTTATCATCCTCACCCTCCGGACCAGGAGATCTCTCCGATCGCTGCAGCCTCATCCGACGAATGGTCCGAGTCCCAATGGAGTATCCCCGTGAACCAAGGTGTCCACCGGTGTATCCTCGAAACTCACCCCGAAATGCCCGAAGATCAAGGTCGGTAGCCTCCCATAGCAAAGGTTCCGCATGCTAGGCCGCAGAACTAAGTCCAGCATGACCTGCTGAATGATGTAGGAGAGATCGATCTCGAAGCCCATGTAGATGCGGTAGATGACTAAGGCCTCCATCACCGTGACCCGATGGTGATGTCCGGCTTTCGGCATAATGTTTCGGCCGACTATGCGACCGATAATCCGTGCAGAATCAGTCATCCGTCCGCTGGTCCACGGAGTGAAGCATCGACGGCTATCCCATAGCGTAGAGCATATCTCGCGAAGCTCGTACGGCATCAGATGGCTGTCCGGATCTGCTCCTGCAGGTATCCACACACACTGCTGTGGATAGTAAGGAACCCTGCAAGATCTCAGCCAAGTGCCGGGTGGAGAAGCGAATCGAGTCCGGAAGACCCCCGCTCCCGAGGACAAGTCTAAGTGGATGTCCTTGGCCTCGAGCCTCCTCTGTGTAGGTAAGGTTGCTGAAGAACAACCTCACTAGTTCCGGGTATACCGGCAGATCCTCGGAGAAGAGATGAGTCCACTGCAATGTGTCAAATCTCTGCCGAATCCTAAAGGCTATGAGCTGGCGTAAGTGAAGTAGACGTCCCATCTCGATATTGCGATGAATCGAAGTAGGCCTCGTACAGAACTCGGCCCGAGGTGTGTCAAACATGTCCGGTCTCCTAACCTCCCGTCTAGGCTCTGAAGGAACCCGACCTCTACCCCTAAGAGCACCTACAATGCGACCACGACCTCTACCTCGTCCTCGCCCTCCCCTCTGCATAGTGGGTATCTGTGAAAGAGACAAGAGACAATTCCAGTTAGTGCTACCTTAAGATTTGAGCCAAAAGGGTATTTTCATAATTTTTGGAAAATTTCAAAATTTGGGGGAAATTTGATTTGAACATACTAGCATGTGCGCAATACTTGGAATTTCATGTCTATGAAGTTTGTTTGATGAAAATCGATCGAAAACTTGGATTAAAGCGGAAAATTCAGCAAGAAGGAAATTTGGGGATTTTGCAATTTAGGTCAAAATTGGATTTTTTTGAAAAGTTGAAATTGGTCAAATCAAATTGTATGGACCTATCTACAATGTCATCTTGAGCATGTAGCATTTGATCTCGTACGAAAATTTCAAGCGGTTTGAGAGAAAACAAGATTTTTTTTAAAGATAACGATTTCGGTATGAAAACGTTGCGAGATGAACACCAATATGTTAAAACTTGTTGTCTATGCATGGCATTGTGTTTAAAACCTAGGGAATATGTTTCTAAGCATTCCTAAGCATGATTTCTAGCATTGGATACAAGCAAAGCATGGTTTTGTTTGAAATGCAAGCATGAGAAGATGAAAATGGAAGAAAGAATGAGAGATTTACCTTGTTTGTGATGAGTGTGGGTTGTTGTGTTGTTGTTGAAGCACCAAATCACCTCAAGAAAACTTGTGAGAACTCTTGGAGACTTTCCCTAGAGCTCTCTCACCTTTGGAAGAAGTTAGAATGAGGTTGGAATGTGAAAATGAGGCTTATAATGCGAATTTTCACATTCTGTCTGCATTGGTCGACTCATTGGTCGACTGGGTCAGTCGACCAATCACTCGACCAATGGTCACAGAGACCTCTTTTGCTGTTGAATATTTGGAAAATGTGATTTTTGCCTTATGGATTATTGTTTGATGACTATATGGATATATTTAAGCATGATTTAAGTTTTCAAATCATTTGGACTTGTGGTTTATGTTGAAACTTCGAAATTCGGTATTTTGATGTTCTCGGTTTTGCAGAATGGTTACTCTGAGAAGTGGGCGTGGTGAATCCAGTGGTCATGGAGGTGGTGAAATACCTCAAGGAGGTGGTGAAATACCTCATGGAGGTGGTGAAATACCCAGCCACTCGACCCAGAGATGCTGAACTCGAACAGAATCTTCTATTTTGAGTATCTTGCTATATATACCCCAACTATAAATGCTCCTGTACGGAGAAGTGATATAATCCATATTGAAGGAACTAGAAGAGCTAGGGGTAGACCTAAGATAACCTTAGGAGAAGTGGTGAGAAAGGATATGTATAGCTTAGGCCTTGTATCTAGCATGGCCTCGAATAGAACTGATTGGAGGGCAAGAATCCATGTAGCCGACCCCATTTAGTTGGGACAAGGCTTATTGTTGTTGTTCTTGTTGTAGTCTTAGACTACTGTGTTAAACAATCTCTCCAAGTTTCGCCGCATTCCGGTTTGTGTAGCATAGGTTTCGGATCAAGATTCTCTTTTTATTTCCAGATTTGCTCTTGGGCAAATTGCCTAGGTCGACTGGAGCACTCAACCCAACCAATCAACCCGCAAGAACACAATCTGTTTTCTTCGTCTGATTCGATTCAATTCATGCTTATTCTTTTAGGACTACTTCCTAATGATTGTGTGATGCTATTCTAGGGTTTATTTGCTAACTTTGGATTCATCCTCTTGTCCGTCTGGAATACATTCGAATCTATTTAAGGTAAGGAAAGTTCTTACCATATTAACATAGATTGCATAGATTTAGTTTCTAATTTGGGAACTACTTAGATTTGCTACTGTTATGTTAGTTTCTATTATGATATGAATGTTGCAAGTACATTAGGATCTTATTTCCTTATTTACTTTATGTACTTGATTATGTATGAATACTTACTCATGTATGTTTTCTTATTTATTTGATCTTGTCTTATTATACTTTTTCATATGATTAGATATCTGTCGTGGATGATATGACTGAATTATGATTGTGATTGTTTAGGTATGATTTGGGATTGGGGAATGTCCTTTTGACATTTCTGTCCTTGGACCTCATTGGGAGTAGTATGGGATATTTCCAATGTTGCCCTTTGACACTTTCCCGGATTATTGGTTTTCATACCTAGGACTTGTCTAGCAGTGTTTGGCTAGGTTACATCCTTGTTATATCAGACCCGATTCGGAAGGGTATTGCGACCGAATGACCCGTGGTAGCAATGGGGATTCATGGGTGCTCAAGACCGGTGAGTTATATCCTTGAGGGGACATGAATCACATTCTGGGGGCCATTAATGGGTAGGGTTGCAAATGGATAGACTTGGGATCATGGGCGTTCAAGACCGGTAATCAACCCGTGAGAGGACATGAGAGCTTCCCGTTTACTATATGTGGATGACCTATAGGGTTGATGAGTCCGTATTTGAGAGAGTTGGATACGCTGACTCTAGTGTGAAGGATATCGGAAAGGATCCCAAGAGGGGAGGAATGGACGTATCTGGATCTGAGTTGATGTAACTAAGTAGATGACTTGCATTTGGCTAGGTTTTACCTTGACATGCGCCAGTACTTAGACCAAACGGTGATTTGAGAGAGAGGTGACTTAACCCCCAGCCATGGATTGTCCAAGATGGATGAAGGACCCTTTGCCAACCGAGGATGAGTGAATTGAGACCTACCCAAAGAAGTATGGTGCTATGACTTAAAGCATGTCTGCCTATAGAGACCAAGCATACATAGAGTTAGATTCATACATGCATTGTCTGTCTCACATCATATCACATTATGCTTTGTTTATGCTATTATGGAATAACTTGCCTTACTGTGTTTCTTTGAAACTCACTCCTTTTGTACAATATCTTTTGTTAGATTACTTTACAGGCATTGATGACTATGAAGGCCAATATGAGGAAGTGCAAACTGAAGAAGCGTACTACATGCAAGGTGTTGGCAACTATGAAGTTACATGATCCCTCGAGTGATCATACTTCATACCATGATTAGCCCTACCGCGGAGTGGGAGCGTCTGAGCGTGATTGATGAAGTGTATGTTTATGAATACGTTCTTTATAAAGTAGAATAGACTCTAGCTTTGTTTGATTATATCTTTCTTTCTTGTCTTTAGAACTAGTTGTAATCTTCTTTTGACTTTCGATCTACATTCTGCTGTACTCGTGGAGTGAGATTCCGCCTCACTCTACATTTTCATTATATATATATATATATATATTTAAATCTATTGGTATCATTTTCGCACTCTGATGATTATTTCGTTACTTTGCTTGATTCATTTAAATAATATCGTTAAACTTGATTTAGTCCTGTTCTTGATTATATTATTGTGAATGTGGGAGGTTGATTTTTCCGACATCTTTTGGATCTTGTGGACTGTGGATCACAGACTTGGGTATGCCAGATAGGGTACCGGCTGGGTGGATGTGACAAAGTGGTATCCGAGCCCACAGTTCAAGTAAAATCCTAACCGCAGAAACAATGATAGAACATTCCTGAGTCATTAATCCATAAGTGACTCAAATATTCTTAGAATTGAATAATAAAACACTTGAATTAGAAACTTAAAAATGAAGTATAATGTATTTTGAATAATACACAATAAGTATGATTTAACAAACATCACATAATGCAACAAAAGAAAAATGCATAATGCACAATAAGATGGTGAAACAAAAGTGAACTTCATTAATTCTAGGAAAGTTCTACAACAAGTTCCGAACCCTGTAGATTGAGTTTCGGATAAGAATTCTCGTACTTGCTTCGTACTGACTCTATTGGTCGACTGGGTCAGTAGACCAATCAATCGACCAATGAAGGCAGTAGCTTCATTTTTCGCTCTGTTTGATTCGTTTGCTCTCTGATCTTTTAGGCATCTTTACTAATGTTGTATCTATGATTGTTAGGGGTTTATTTGCTAAGTTTGGAGTCTCTCTCTTTGATCTTCGTATTATCTTTCGCGATAATCGAGTAAGGACATTTATTTCATAATAACATAGATCACGTACTCTTTGGTTTCTACTTTAAGAACTCTGAGTTTAACTATTGTTCTTGTATTTTATATTTTTTATGTACTACTGTAAGTACAGTAGCACTTCACTTGTTTATTCTTTTTCATTATTTAAGTCTATATGAAATGCTTATTACTATATATTGTTTAATGATTAGATTATGCTGTTTCATTCTCTTTGTATGATGAGTTGTTGATTATGTTTGTCATGACTGATCTGAGAATGTGCTTGATTAAGTTTGGTTTGGGATTGGGAGGTGTCATTTTGACACTTCTGTCCTTGGACATTATCGAAAATAGTATGGGATGTTTCCAGGGTTGCCCATTGACACTTTCCCAAATCATTGATTGTCATACCTATGTCTAGTAGTGTTTGGCTAGGATGTCCCCGTTATATCAGACCCGAATTGGAAGGGTATTGAGACCGAACAACCCGTAGCAGCAATCGGGATTCACAGGCGCTCAAGACCAGTAACCAACCCGTGAGAGGACGGGAATCACATTGTGGGGGCCATTTATTGGAGGGTTGCATATGGATAGACTTGGGCTCATGGGCGCTCAAGACCGGTAACCAACCTGTGAGGGGACATGAGAGCTTCCCGTTTACCATACTTGGATAACCAATAGGGTTGATGAGTCCGTAGTCAGGGACTATTAGGACTCTAGTGTCAGGGACTATCTGGACTCGAGTTGATGTAACCGAGTAGATGACTTGCATTGGGCTAGGCTTAACCCCTGACATGCACCAATACTTAGACCAAATGGTTATGTGAGAGAGCGGTGACTTAACCCCCAGCCATGGAATGTCTCGAGTGATGCCGGACCCATTACCAACTGATGATTTGTGATTTAAGACCTTCCCAAAGAAGTATGGTGCTATGACTTAAAGCATTTCTGTCAATAGAGACCAGCATACATAGAGTTTAGATACATACATACATTATCTGTTTCATATTGCATTGCATCTTGTTATGATCTGCTATATGTTATTTATGTCGTTATGAGTTAACTTGCCTTGCTGAGTTCATTCAAACTCACTCATTTTTGTACAATCTTTTTGTTAGATTATTCTATAGGTACTGACTATGAAGGACAGTACGATAAAGCGCAAGCCGAAGAAGGGTACTACACGTAAGGTGCTGGCAACTATGAAGATCACACTGATGATCCCTCGAGCGATCAAGTTGCGTACTACGATTAGGCGTAACGTAGAGTTGGAACATCTATGTTGGATTGATGAAGTCCACTATTTTGATGATGTTATCAATAGGATTGAAAACTTGTAGTTCAGTTGACTTTCTTTCCTCGTCCTCCTTTAAACTCTGTTTTAATTCTTTTTAGACTTCTGTACTACATTTCCGTTGTAGCCGTGGAGTAAGTTTCGCCTCACTCCACTTCTTTTTTATGTGATTACATCTGGTATCATTTCCGCACTCTAATTTAATGATATTTAATTCCTGATTAGATCTTTTATTTATAATATTATAGTTGATTTTACCTGTTCATGATTATGTTATTGCATATGTGGGACGATGATTTCCTCGATACTTGATCTTTGGGGCTGTGGATCACACACTCGGGTATGCTAGTTAGGGTACCGGCTAGGGGGATGTGACAGGTCGGGGACCATCTTTTCTGACACGTTGATCATTCCTTGAATAACTCTTATTATTCTTCTCCGGTCTTTCCGATCAAATCGCAACGTTCCACTTTTTTTCTTGTCCTTCCATCACTATCAGTTTCCTTCCTTACTTGTAGAATCTCCTTCATGTTTGCATATTGGTTGCATCGTGATGTTAATTCTGCAATGCTTGCTGGTTTGTTCATGATTAAAAATTCTAATAAGTGATCATCAGTCAAACCTCTAAACATCGCATTGTAAGTAACTGCTTCATTCAGGTCCTTAATCTTAATTGACTCTTGATTAAATCTCTTCATGTAGCTGCAAACTGAATCTCCTGGTCTTTGGAGAATTGCTACCATATTTCCCATTGTTTTACTACTTTTCATGCTACTTTGGAAGTGAGATAAAAAGATTTTGGTTTTTCCAATCAAATTTGGCTTTAGACTAAAGAACCAGGTAGTTGTAGGTCCTTTCAGAGGAGAGGGGAATGACCGACACTCAAAACATCTAGTTCTCTGGCTAACATCATGACCGAGTTGAACTGAGCTAGATGCTCTAGCAGATCAGCACTCCCATCATACATTGTGAACACCAAAAGCTTGAAATTGTGCGATAATGGAATCTTCATTATCTCCTTTGAAAATGGATTTTGATCTATGGATTCTTCCATATTTTCCTTGTTTTCCTTGTTCGCCAATTGTTGAATTTGATCGTCGAGAATCAAAACCTTTTACTAATTTCAAATCCACGTACCTCAAAATAGCTACTTGTTGATTTTTGAAACTTTCCTTTTTTATCTCTTTTGCTTCCAGGAATTCTGCTTTTTCCACTTTGGCTCGATAAAATTCATCTATCTTCTCAAGTTGAAATTTGATCTTCCAACTCGAAAGGAAGTGGATCAAAATCTGGATCTGAACTTTCTCCACAACCTTCCTTTATTAGATCTAAATTTTTTTTATTCTGTCTCAACTCTTGCTTCCAAGGATTTTGATCGAAGACCATATAAACTCAGGAAAAAGGAGTTTTGTGCTCTATTGGCAATGCTAGTATTGGAATTCCGATTTGTCGGATGTATGATCTCATTAGGTTTTGTGTATCGAAAATATGATGTTGCATATTTTCCATTTGAGTTAAGATCTGATGTGGAGTGAATCCAGGTTACGATGTTGTGACAGGAGCTTCTGAAAGTTGTTTCTCCTATCGATATGAATTTCCAGGATATGAG
Source organism: Hakea prostrata (assembly GCF_041222555.1). NCBI lineage: Eukaryota > Viridiplantae > Streptophyta > Magnoliopsida > Proteales > Proteaceae > Hakea > Hakea prostrata. The sequence goes on from NW_028291251.1 coordinate 126,949, forward strand.
GCGAACGATCTCCAAGGACTTTATGCTTTTAATGAGTAAGCATTGTTAGAGCTGGTGGTGGTAATGCTACTTCCTTTGTCTTCCTATTTGGATTTTTTCCTCTTAACTCTCTCTAACTGGTTTCTACCGCTTTGTTCCTTGGCATCTCCTCTTGTTGCTCAAGTGACTATGTCATAGCTTTTGTTCTGAAAGTTCCCACAGATGGTGCCAAATGTTGGTTTGCAGATTTCGCCAAAGGTTACGAACCATGAATCACACCAAACTAACCAAATCTAGCTCGACCTGGACTTGAATTCACTATTACATGCAAGGCTAAAGAAGAACTGTTATAAATGGAGCCGATCAACTGGATTAGTGCTCCATCTCTAACATTCAAGTCGGTGAGTGTCGAAGGATTAGGGTTGTAGAGCTCTGAAAGCTTAAGAAATATCTGAATGCTTTAGGGCGGGAAGATGTAAGTAGTTTTTGAATGAATTCGAATATCTTCCCTTCTATATACACTTCAACAATATTTATAGATTCCTCTTTTCGACTCTACCTTCTCTCAGCCTTTGATTGAGCATTATTGAACCGATGGTTAAGATCGGATCTTTGTATGGTTTTCAAGTTGATCCCATATTTGGTTCAAACCATAAGTTAAGATCGGCTCATCCAGGTTCTTGGGTAATTTATTCACAACAAGTACTTTAAGTGAAAGAAACCCAATTTTGGTACCCGCTTAACCAATTCCATTTCCTTTCTTCTTCTTCTCTTTTTCTATTATTCAACTGAAGCACGATTATACAAGCTTCTTTGAGGGACTCCTCTTTCTAGCAAAGAACCCCGGAGTTGTTGCTTATCGTTGTTGTCTCCCGTGATCTTGTGCTCTAAACATCAATTTTCTTGGATGATTATGAAAACACAAAAATTAAAACACTAGTAACTCTGTGTTTGCAAACCAAATCTCTCCTTGCCTTCTCTGGTTCCATATTTTGATTAACACGTAAGTCAATCTCCTCATGTGGTTCGTTATCTCTCGTGGGTGCAATTTAATTTTCTCGACAAATATCTCTTCTTTGGCATTTTCATTAACAAATGCAAGTCAAACGCTAATCATCAGTTTCCTTTTCCTCCATAGTGTGAACCATGTATTTGTTGAACAATTATATGACTGATTTCCTTAAAGGTATGTTGAAACTGTTGTGGTTTTAATTGATGTAATTTCATCGATGGTTCAAAAGCTTGGGTTGGCTAGTGATGATCTATCCCATCGTTAGGGCTTTTATTGAGTTGTTTGTGATTGGATTCGTGCTTCAGTTCAAGAAAGAAGAAAAAAAGAAATGATGTGTGTATAATCGGGTACCTAGAAATGGGTGGGTATTGGATAAACGGGTTTCAAAACTACGTTTCTTCCACTTAAGATGGGTAATTATCCCAAACTCTTATATGGTATAATCCACATGTCATGTTGTGGTGGTGCACTGTTGTGCACAACAGAAAGATGTAAACAACAGACGAATTTTTTCCCCAAGTTTGAGTATAAGCCTTACATAAAGGAACTCACAGCTATTGCAATAAGTTTGGCTTGTTGAATCTTCTTCATTTATAGGCTTTTGAAGGGTATCCTCGTGTTTGAATGTCCGACGAGGGACTTCTCTTAAGTTGATGCCTTCTCTTGAATCTTGGCGGTATTTGGACAGATTATGTGCATTTTATTCCATTTGGATGCTTTCATTAATGCACATTGTTGGTGCAAGAAATATGATCTTATCTCCAAGGTTTAGTCCTGACCCAGCCATTGCTCCTAAGACCAAAACAAAGTGAAAGTGGGCTGCCTCTAAGGATGGGAAGCCACCTCTGACAATTGAGTTAGTCCAGGCCAATAAATCAGAGACTCCATTGAGGAGTGAAAAGCCCCAAGAGATTATGAAGATCATGCTCTTTAAGGGTTTAGAAAGCTAAGGAAGGTGGTTGTTGGAGTGTCTAGAGCTTACCCCCTTCAAGCATGGTGATGGATTTATATATTTGATTCATACCTCCAAAGATGGCATGCTTCACAGCCTTTGGATGCTCATGAGATTGAGGGTGGAAATGACTTCATGGAGTGGCTTGTTCAACAAGCTAAGTTGTGTGACCAGCTGGAGACTTTGTTGCTAGATTTGAGATGTCAACATCAGCTTTGGCTTTGATGTGACTCATGCCCATACTTAAGGGGACAAGAAGATAAATACAATCTCCAAGGCAAGCTTGGGCCACGTGAAGAGCTCCTTTGTCAACAAGACATTTACTGCCTCTTGGAACCTTCAATGCTAAGCAGAGAGCCTTGCCAGGCCATTTAATGCTAAGCAGATAGCTTGGGATAGAGATATGCTGAGTATCACTTTTGTCCTATTCTCTGCTGAGAAGTCATATGAAGCAAGCTGTAGTGGCAAGTCCGAGAATGTCGAGCGTACCTTCTTGGCCCAGATTTTACCCTTGGTCTTGGCCCAATAATCTGGTCTAGTTCCTTTGTGAAATCCAGCCCTAACCTTGACCCGGAAACCCTGTTGTTTGTAGGTCCGACAACCCAAAGTAAAGGAAGAAGTCAACTATGGGCCATCTAAGTGGAAGACTTGGTGTTTGGCTTAGAATCCATGGAAGTTGAGGACAGTGTTCCATTTATGGAAACTTGTTCAGGACTGAAAAGGAAACTGCACCCTGATGAAGATGGGATTAGTTGATGGACTTGGAGCATTATCTAACTTGGTTCGAAGGCATTTCTACATGATAGGTAAGCCACTTGGTGTGTGTGTAAAAGCCCTTTAAATTTGGATTTGAAATGGACCTTCAATTCCCTACCTTGGCCTTGCTGTGTCCTGATTGGTCGACTGGGCTAGTAGACCAATCAATCGACCAATGAGATCTGTTTTGCTGAATTAGGTCTTGGCTGCTCTATTTAGGCCCAATCTCGAGTCTAATTCATCTTTTGTGCCTCCCAACATTCTGGAATGAACCAGAGCTCTCCCCAAGTCATCTCCTTTACACCTTTGCTGGTTTTCTTGTTGGATCTTCATCATTTCTCTTGCATTTGCATCACAAGGTATGTGAAACCCAGCCCTAACCTTGACCAGGAAACCCTGTTGTTTGTAGGTCCGACAACGCGAAGTAAAGCAAGAAGTCAGCTATGGGCCATTCTAGTGGAAGACTTGGTGGCTGGCTTGGAATACATGAGTGTTGATGTCAGTGTTCCATTTATGGAAATTGCACCCTGATGAAGATGGAATTAGTTGATAGACTTGGAGTGCTCTTTGTCATGGTTCGAAGGCATTTCTACCTACTAGGTAAGTCACTTAATGTGTGTGCAAAACCCCTTTATGTTTGGATTTGATCTCGAGCCTTCATTTCCCTGTTTTGGACTTGCTATCCGATTGGTCGATCTGGACCAGTCGACCAATCCAATCGACCAATGAGATCTGATTTTGATAATTCAGTCGACCAATCCAATCGACCAATGAGATCTGATTTTGATAATTAGGTCTTTGCTTGCTCTATTTAAGTCCAATCTCGAGTCTACTTCGTATTTTCTACCTCCAGACTCTTTGGAACGTACTATGACTTAAAGCATGTCTGCCAATAGAGACCAGCATACATAGAGTTAGAATCATATTGCATCATGTGTTTCATATCATATAGCATTTTACTTTGCTTTGAAATCTTGCGATTTATGTTGTTATGGATTAACTGCCTTACTGGGTTTCTTTGAAACTCATTCCTTTTGTACAATGTTTTGTTAGATTACTCTACAGGTACTGATGACTATGAAAGTCAATTCGAGGAAGCGCAAATTGAAGAGGCGTACTTCACGCAAGGTGCTTGGCAACCATGAAGATTACATTTAGGATTCCTCAAGTGGTTTTGCTTGTTACCAGGATTAGCCCTACAGTGGAGTGGGAATGTCTGAGCTTCATTGATGAAGTTTATGTTTATGAAGACGTTCTTTATAAAGTAGAACAAACTTTAGCTTAGTTTATTATATCTTTCTTTCTTATCTTAGAACCAGATGTAACCTTTCTTTTGACTTGCGATCTACTTTCCGCTGGTTGTAGAGTGAGATTCTCGCCTCACTTTACTTTATTGATTTAGACATTCGATATTCTTTCATACTCGATGATATATGATTTCTTCTTTCCTTATTTGGATCTTTTGTTTATCTTTTTGCACATTTATTATTTATGTTCATGATTATGTTATTGTTTATGTGGGAGGTTGATTACCTCGATACTTGATCTTCGAGGTGTGGATCACACACTCGGGTATGCCTGTAGGGTACCGGCCGGGTGGATGTGAGAGTGGTATCAAAGCCCAAAGTTCAAGGAAATCCTAACCAAAGAAAACAATAACGGAACATTCCTGAGTCATAGATTTGAAATGACTCCTCTACTCTTAGAAGTGAATAATAGAACATTTGGATTAGAAACTTAACCAATGAAGGATAACTGAATATTTTTGAATAACATACCATAATTATACTTAAACAAATGTCACTTAATACAATAAAAGAAAAATGTATAATACACAATAATAAGGTGAAACAAAGTGAACTTCATTAAATTTCAAAAGTTTTTACAACGATTACATCAAACAATGCATCAATGGAAATCCTAAAGTACAATCTATCTAGGTGATCTCCTCTGATCTTTGAAAGCTCTGAAGTCCTCTGCTAGCTGAGTCACCTGATGCTCTATCCTATCCTGTCGTGACTCCATCCTCTCTTACATCTGCTCCTGTCTGACCTTCATCCTCTTTAGCATGGAAGTCATCGATCTCATCTGTGCACCGAGATCTGAAATCTCTGAACTGCATGAGACGGACCACCTGTCTCGAAGTGTGATGAAGGAGGAATCTCGTGATGCTCCGGCTCAGCCTCGTGCATCTCTATATCATCTCCGGCCTGATCATCACTATCAGGACCGACATCCTCTCCTCCTCCTCTGTCTCCTCATCATCCTCACCCTCTGGACCAGGAGACCTCATTGTCTGTTTTGGCTTCATCTGTCGGATGATCCTAGTCCCGATCGTATATTCCAATGAACCAGTGTCCACCAGTGTATCCTCGAAACTCACTCCAAAGTGCCAGAAGATCAAAGTCAGTAGCCTCCCATAGCAATGATTTCACATGCTTGGCCGCAGAACTAGATCCAGCTTGACCTGTTGAATGATGTAAGAAAGGTCTATCTCGAAGCCCATATAGATTTGGTAGATAACCAATGCCTCCATCACTGTGACCAGATGGTGATGTCCAGCCTTCGGCATAATGTTTCGGCCGACAATGCAACCGATAATCCATGCCGAATCTATCATCTGTCCGTTGTTCCACGGAGTGTGGCATCGGCAATCATCCCATAGCATAGAGCATATCTCGTGCAACTCGTACCGCATCAAGTAGCTGTCTATCCCTGCTCCCGCAGGTATCCACACACACAACTGTGGGTAGTATGGAACCCGCAAGATCTCAGCCAATGATCTCTTAGAAAAGCGGATCCGTGCCTAAAGGACACTGCTCCTAAGGACTAGTCGAAGAGGATGTCCTGGACCTCTAGACTCATCTGTAGATGTAAGGTTGCTAAAGAACAACCTCACTAGCTACGGATATACCAGCAAATCCTCGGTGAACACTCTGAGCTGTCGAAGGTGAAGTAGACGTCCAAGCTCGATACTGCAGTAACTGAAGTAGGCCTCGTACAAGAACTCGGCCTCGGGAGTATCGAATCTGTCTGGTCACCGAACCTCCTGTCTAGGCTCTGAAGGAACCTGACCTCTACCCCTTAGTGCCCATACCATACGACCTCGACCTCATCCTCGCCCTCCTCTCTGCATGGTGTAGTCTCGTCAGAAAAGACAAAAGACATTGCTAGTTAGTACTATTTCAAGATTTCAACCAAAAGGGTATTTTCGTAATTTTTCGGAAATTTTCAAATTTGGGTAAAATTCGATTTGAAGATATTAGCATGTTCATAATACTTGGAATTGCATGATCATGAAGTTTATTTGAAGAGAATCGACCGAAAACTTGGTTAAAAGTGGAAAATTTAGCAAGAAGAAATTGGGGATTTTTGCAAACTAGGTCAAAATTGGATTTTTGAAAAGTTGGAATTGGTTAAATCAAACTATATGGACATATCTACAATATCATCTTGAGCATGTAGCATTTGATTTCGTGCGAAAACTCCAAGCGGTTTGTGAGAAATCAAAATTTTTCTAAAGTTAATAATTTGACGAAAACGTTGTGAAAGTGCTAGAATGTGTTAGAACTTGTTGTCTATGCATGTCATTGTGTTTAAAACCTAGGGAATATGTTTCTAAGTATTCCTAAGCATGATTTCTAACAGTGGATACAAGCAAAGCATGGCTTCTATGGAATTTCAAGTATGAGAGATTGTATATGAAAGAAGAAATGAGAGATTTACCTTGTATGTGATGAATGTAAGATGTGGTGTCGTTGTTGAAGCACTAAAACACCTCAAGAACACTTGGAAGAACTATAGAAGATTTTCCCCAGAGCTCTCTCACGTTTTGAAGTGGTTAGAATGAAGTTAGAATGAGGAAATAAGGATTAAAATGCGAATTTTCGTATTCTGTGAGCATTGGTCGACTGGGCTAGTCCACCAATCAATCGACCAATGGACACATTGACCTCATTTTCTGCTGAATTTTTGAAAAATGTGATTTTTGTCCTATGGATTATTGTTTGATGACTAAATGGATGTATTTAAGCATGATTTAAATTTTCAAATCATTTGGACTTATGGATTATGATGAAACTTCAAAATTCGGTGTTTTTGATGTTTTCGTTTTTTGCGAGAATGGTTACTCCGAAAAGTTGATGTGGTGGATCTAGTAGCAATGGTGGTCATGATGAGATACCTCTTGGAGGTGGTGAGATACCCAATGGTGGTCATGATCGGCCAGACCAACAATGACAATCGAGGTACCCATGACATACTCGGTGCCCCGAACGTTGGAAGCTTTCGTGATATTGCCAATATCATGGGCAATATGATGCAGCAGCAAGTAGCCCAATTTAACCAGATGCTGACGGGTTTCATGACTCTGCATTATAAGATTCGTGCTGGTGCTAATGTGAATCCTCATGCCACAGTTCTGAATGCTTTGGAGGTTTAGGTGGAACTCCTCATACTGCTTTGATGGAGAGTTTCCCATGAAACCGCAAGTGCCCACCTTCACTTTGGAGGTGACCAAGGACCCCTTGTTTCCTAACAAGTGGCTTAGTGAGTTGGAGAAGGCTTTTCAACATCTGCAATGTTCTGAAGCCCAAAAGATTATGTTTGCTTGAATAGAAGTTGCAACATGAAGTTGACACTTGGGGGACCTCCACTCGGCTCTGTTTTGGAAGGTTTGCATGCAGGTGTTGTAACTTGGGATTTGTTCAAGCAAGCTTTCCGCACGAACTACTTTCTGAGGCGGATGAAAGATGCGAAGGAAGCTGAATTCATGGTTCTTACGCGCAGGATCCTTGTCTGTGTTTGAGTACAAAAACGAAGTATGAGGAGCTTCATTTATTTTCTCCGATCTCTCAAGCTTGACCTCGCCAAACCAAAGAAGTTCTTTAAAGGACTGCGCCTTGCCATTAAAGCTTAGGAACCCTGACGTAATGATTGGCACACGTGCAAAGGCCTTGGCAGCCTAGGAACCCTGACGTAATGATCGGCACTTTGTGAGACCTACACTGTCACATCCTCCCAGCCGGTACCCTAACTGGCATACCCGAGAGTGTGATCCACAGCCCAAAAGATCAAGTTTAGGAACGATCATATCCATTTAGCACAATAACAAATCAAAAGCAAGAACAAATCATTGTATTCTAATAAGTTAATAATAAAATTCAAGAAAATATCTCAAAAGAATCACTAAGAATATCAGAGTGCGAAAACATGATACCAAATCAAAAGACAACTGTAGAGTATAGCGGAAATATACTCCACAACATATGCGGAAGGTAGATCGAAATCTAAGTAAACCACTAAGCTAATACAAGTAAAGTAAAAGATAAGTCTAGAAGAAACAAGAGAAATCTAATCCACATCTTGAGCTTGGCTCTTCTTCATCTTTAGTCTTCATCTTCTTCACCTTGCTCTTCCTTATATGGACCGTCATCGTATTCCAAACCTGCAGAGAAGTCTAACAAATGATATGGTACAAAAGGAGTGAGTTTCGAAAGAAACCCAAAGAAGGCGTTAAATCCATAATAACATAAATGGCAGTGATTTACAAAACAAACATAAATGCAATATGGTATGAGACAAACAATGAATGTATGAATCTAACTCTATGTATGTTGGTCTCTGTTGCGGACATGCTTTAAGTCATAGCACCGTACTTCTTTAGGAAAGTCTCATTCACTCATCATCAGTTGGTAATGGGTCCGGCATCCCTCGGGACATTCCATGGCTGGGGGTATAGGTCACCACTCTCTCACATCACCATTGGTCTAAGTACCGGCGCATGTCAGGGTAAAGCCTAGCCAAATGCAAGTCTTCTACTTAGTTACATCAAGTCAGATCGAGATACGCTCCATTCCTCGTCCCTAACGATCCTTTCCGGTATCCTTCACACTAGAGTCCTCATAGTCCCCGACTACGGACTCATCAACCCTATTGGTTATCCACATTGGTAAGCGCAAGCTCTCACGTCCTCTCACGGGTTGGTTACCGGTCTTAGCGCCCGTGAGCCCAAGTCTATCCATATGCAACCCTACCAAGAAATGGCCCCCCCACAATGTGATTCATGTCCTCTCACCGGGTTGGTTATCGGTCATGAGCGCCCATGAATCCCCATTGCTCCACCACGGGTCGTTCGGTCTCAATACCCCCTCCGATTAGGAGTCGACATAACGGGACATCCTAGCCAAACACTACTAGCCAGGTCTAAATATGTCATCCAACGGGTTAGGAAAGGTGTCGGAGAGGGGCATCTCCCGGAAACATCCCATAATATTCCTGTGATTTGTCCAAAAAAAAAAAAAAGGGCGAAGTGTCAAAGGAACCTCTCCTTTCCAAACCGTACTTAAGCAGTACACGAAGGCGTCAATTCGCATAACATCACATATCTGTAACTGTATGAAGAAATCAATAATTACAATCAACTTGTCTCAATGGTAGTAATCGCCATGAATCAATTAGCACGGCATTCAGTAGCTCCTTAATCAAGATTATGCACTATTAGTATATCATTGTAAGAAGTCTAATTAAGAAACAAATCAATGATAT